>NW_026973898.1:802500-815000 GCF_034640455.1 Diachasmimorpha longicaudata
CTGTCTCTCTCCGTCTCTCTCTGTCTGTCTTGAGCATTAGCTTTCTGCCGCTCTCCGTTCTCTCTGGCTCTCTTTGTTTCTCTATCACTTTCTTCCTCTCTCCGTTTCTCTCTGTCTCGTTCTGTCTCTCTCTCCACCTCTCTCTGCCTCTCTCTGGCCTTCTCTGACTTTCTCTGTCTTTCTCGGTGTCTCTCTGTCACTCTCTGTCTCCCTCTAACTCTCGCTGTTTCTCTCTATTTCTCTCTCTCTCTTTCTGTCCCTCTCTGTCTCTCCTTGCCTCTCTCTATCTCCCTCTGTCTCTCTCTGTCTCTCTCCGCCTCTCTCCGTCTCTCTCTGTCTCTCTCTGGCTCTCTCCGTCTCTCTCTGTCTCTCTCCGTCTCTGTCTCTTTCTGTCTCTCTCCGTCTCTGTCCCTCTCTGTCTCTCCTTGCCTCTCTCTGTCTCTCTCTGTCTGTCCCTGCCTCTCTCTAACTCTCTGTCTCTCTCTGTCTCTCTCTGTCTCTATCTGTCTCTCTCTGTCTCCCTCTGTCTCTCTCTGTCTCTCTCTGTCTCTCTCTCCCTCTCGCCGTCACTCTCTATCTGCCTCTCTCTGTCCCTCTCTGTCTCTCTCTATCTCTCCCTGTTTCTCTCTACTTCTCTCTGTCTCTCTCTGTTTCTCCCGGTCTCTGTCTCTACCCTCCTGTCTCTCTCTCCCTCTCTCCGTCTCTCTCTATCTGTCTCTCTCTCTATCTGTCTCTCTCTGTCTCTTTCTGTCTATCTCAGTCTCTCTCTGTCCCTCTCTGACTTTCTCTGTCTTTCTCGGTGTCTCTCTGTCACTCTCTGTCTCTCCCTATCTCTCGCTGTTTCTCTCTACTTGTCTCTGTCTCTCTCTGTCTCTTTCTGTCCCTCTCTGTCTCTCTCCGTCTCTCTCTGTCTCTCTCTCTCTCTCTCTGTCTTTCTCCGTCTCTCTCTGTCTGTCTTGATCATTAGCTTTCTGCCGCTCTCCGTCTCTCTCTATCTGCTTCTCTCTGTCCCTCTATCTGTCTCTCTCTATCTCTCGCTGTTTCTCTCCACTTCTCTCTGTCTCTCTCTCTCTCTTTCTGTCCCTCTCTGTCTCTCCTTGCCTCTCTCTGTCTCTCTCTGTCTCTCTCTGTTTCTCCCCGCCTCTCTCTGTCACTCCCTGCCTCTCTCTCTCTCTTTCTCTCTCTCTTTCTCTCTCTCTTTCTTTCTCCGCCTCTTTCTGCCTCTATCTGCCTCTATCTGCCTCTCTCTGTCTCTCTCTGTCTCTCTCCGCCTCTCTCCGTCTCTCTCTGTCTCTCTCTGTCTCTCTCCGTCTCTCTCTGTCTGTCTTGATCATTAGCTTTCTGCCGCTCTCCGTTCTCTCCGGCTCTCTTTGTTTCTCTGTCTCTCTCTGTCACTCTCTGTCTCTCTCTCTCTGTCTCTGTCTCTCTCTGTCTCTCTCCGCCTCTCTCTGTCTCTCTCCGTCTCTCTCTGTCTGTCTTGATCATTAGCTTTCTGCCGCTCTCCGTTCTCTCTGGCTCTCTTTGTTTCTCTATCACTTTCTTCCTCTCTCCGTTTCTCTCTGTCTCATTCTGTCTCTCTCTCCACCTCTCTCTGCCTCTCTCTGGCCTTCTCTGACTTTCTCTGTCTTTCTCGGTGTCTCTCTGTCACTCTCTGTCACCCTCTATCTCTCGCTGTTTCTCTCTATTTCTCTCTGTCTCTCTCTCTCTCTCTCTTTCTGTCCCTCTCTGTCTCTCTCTGTCTCTCTCCGTCTCTCTCTGTCTCTCTCGGTCTCCCTCTGTCTCTCTCTCTCTCTGTCTGTCTCCGTCTCTGTCTATCTCTCGCTGTTTCTCTCTACTTCTCTCTGTCTCTCTCTCTCTCTCTTTCTGTCCCTCTCTGTCTCTCTCTATCTCTCGCTGTTTCTCTCCACTTGTCTCTGTCTCTCTCTGTCTCTCTCTGTCTCTTTCTGTCCCTCTCACTCTCTCCTTGCCACTCTCTGTCTCCCTCTGTCTCTCTCTGTCTCTCTCCGCCTCTCTCCGTCTCTCGCTGCCTCTCTCTGTCTCTCTCCGTCCCTCTCTGTCTGTCTTGATCATTAGCTTTCTGCCGCTCTCCGTTCTCTCTGTCTCCCTCTGTCTCTCTCTGTCTCTCTCTGTCTCTCTCAGCCTCTCTCCGTCTCTCTCTGTCTCTCTCTGTCTCTCCCTGCCTCTCTCTGTCTCTCTTTCTCTCTCTCTTTCTCTCTCTCTGCCTCGTTCTGTCTCTATCTGCCTCTCTCTGTCTCTCGCTACTTCTCTCTGTCCCTCTCTGTCTCTCTCTGTCTCTCTCCGTCTCTCTCTGTCTCTCTCCGTCTCTCTCTGTCTGTCTTGAGCATTAGCTTTCTGCCGCTCTCCGTTCTCTCTGGCTCTCTTTGTTTCTCTATCACTTTCTTCCTCTCTCCGTTTCTCTCTGTCTCGTTCTGTCTCTCTCTCCACCTCTCTCTGCCTCTCTCTGGCCTTCTCTGACTTTCTCTGTCTTTCTCGGTGTCTCTCTGTCACTCTCTGTCTCCCTCTAACTCTCGCTGTTTCTCTCTATTTCTCTCTCTCTCTTTCTGTCCCTCTCTGTCTCTCCTTGCCTCTCCCTATCTCCCTCTGTCTCTCTCTGTCTCTCTCTGTCTCTATCTGTCTCTCTCTGTCTCCCTCTGTCTCTCTCTGTCTCTCTCTGTCTCTCTCTCCCTCTCGCCGTCTCTCTCTATCTGCCTCTCTCTGTCCCTCTCTGTCTCTCTCTATCTCTCCCTGTTTCTCTCTACTTCTCTCTGTCTCTCTCTGTTTCTCCCGGTCTCTGTCTCTACCCTCCTGTCTCTCTCTCCCTCTCTCCGTCTCTCTCTATCTGTCTCTCTCTGTTTCTCCCGGTCTCTGTCTCTACCCTCCTGTCTCTCTCTCCCTCTCTCCGTCTCTCTCTATCTGTCTCTCTCTCTATCTGTCTCTCTCTGTCTCTTTCTGTCTATCTCAGTCTCTCTCTGTCCCTCTCTGACTTTCTCTGTCTTTCTCGGTGTCTCTCTGTCACTCTCTGTCTCTCCCTATCTCTCGCTGTTTCTCTCTACTTGTCTCTGTCTCTCTCTGTCCCTTTCTGTCCCTCTCTGTCTCTCTCTGTCTCTTCCTGTCCCTCTCTGTCTCTCCTTGCCTCTCTCTGTCTCCCTCTGTCTCTCTCTGTATTCCGCCTCTCTCCGTCTCTCTCTGTCTCTCTCCGCCTCTCTCCGTCTCTCTCTGTCTCTCTCTGTCTCTCTCTGTCTCTCCCGGTCTCTGTCTCTGTCTCCCTGTCTCTCTCTACCTCTCTCTGTCGCTATCTGCCTCTCTCTGTCCCTCTCTGTCTCTTTCTGTCTCTCTCCGTCTCTGTCTCTTTCTGTCCCTCTCTGTCTCTCCTTGCCTCTCCCTGTCCCTCTCTGACTTTCTCTGTCTTTCTCGGTGTCTCTCTGTCACTCTCTGTCTCTCTCCATCTCTCGCTGTTTCTCTCTACTTCTCTCTGTCTCTCTCTCTCTCTCTCTCTCTTTCTGTCGCTCTCTGTCTCTCCTTGCCTCTCTCTGTCTCCCTCTGTCTCTCTCTTTCTCTCTCCGCCTCTCTCCGTCTCTCTCTGTCTCTCTCTGTCTCTCTCTGTGCCTCTCTGGCTCTTTTATTTCTCTATCGATTTCTTCCTCTCTCCGTTTCTCTCTGTCTCGTTCTGTCTCTCTCTCTCCACCTCTCTCTGGCCTTCTCTGACTTTCTCTGTCTTTCTCGGTGTCTCTCTGTCACTCTCTGTCTCCCTCTATCTCTCGCTGTTTCTCTCCATTTCTCTCTAACTCTCTCTGTCTCTTTCTGTTCCTCTCTGTCTCTCCTTGCCTCTCTCTGTCTCCCTCTGTCTCTCTTTGTCTCTCACCGCCTCTCTCCGTCTCTCTCCTTCTCTCTGTCTCTCTCCGTCTCTCTCTGTCTGTCTTGATCATTAGCTTTCTGCCGCTCTCCGTCTCTCTCTATCTGCCTCTCTCTGTCCCTCTCTGTCTCTCTCTATCTCTCGCTGTTTCTCTCTACTTCTCTCTGTCTCTCTCTCTCTTTCTGTCCCTCTCACTCTCTCCTTGCCTCTCTCTGTCTCTCTCTGTCTCTTTCTGTCTATCTCTGTCTCTCTCTGTCTCTCTCCGCCTCTCTCCGTCTCTCGCTGTCTCTCTCTCCCTCTCTCCGTCTCTCTCTATCTGCCCCTCTCTGTCCCTCTCTATCTCTCTCTATCTCTCGCTGTTTCTCTCTACTTTTCTCTGTCTTTCTCTGTCTCCTTGTGTCCCTCTCTATCTCTCCTTGCCTCTCTCTGTGTCTCTCTGTCTCTCTCTGCCTCTCTCTCCCTCTATCTGCCTCTCTCTGTCTCTCTCTACTTCTCTCTGTCTCTCTCTGTCTCTTTCTGTCCCTCTCTGCCTCTTTCTGTCCCTCTCTGTCTCCCCTTGTCTCTCTCTGTCTTTCTCCGTCTCTCTCTGTCTGTCTTGATCATTAGCTTTCTGCCGCTCTCCGTCTCTCTCTATCTGCTTCTCTCTGTCCCTCTATCTGTCTCTCTCTATCTCTCGCTGTTTCTCTCCACTTCTCTCTGTCTCTCTCTCTCTCTTTCTGTCCCTCTCTGTCTCTCTCTGTCTCTCTCTGTTTCTCCCCGCCTCTCTCTGTCTCTCTCTGCCTCTCTCTCTCTCTTTCTCTCTCTCTTTCTCTCTCTCTGTCTCTCTCCGCCTCTCTCCGTCTCTCTCTGTCTCTCTCTGTCTCTCTCCGTCTCTCTCTGTCTGTCTTGATCATTAGCTTTCTGCCGCTCTCCGTTCTCTCTGGCTCTCTTTGTTTCTCTATCACTTTCTTCCGCTCTCCGTTTCTCTCTGTCTCATTCTGTCTCTCTCTCCACCTCTCTCTGCCTCTCTCTGGCCTTCTCTGACTTTCTCTGTCTTTCTCGGTGTCTCTCTGTCACTCTCTGTCACCCTCTATCTCTCGCTGTTTCTCTCTATTTCTCTCTGTCTCTCTCTCTCTCTCTTTCTGTCCCTCTCTGTCTCTCATTGCGTCTCTCTGTCTCCCTCTGTCTCTCTCTGTCTCTCTCCTTCTCTCTCTGTCTCTCTCGGTCTCCCTCTCCCTCTCTCCGTCTCTCTCTATCTGCCTCTCTCTGTCCCTCTCTGTCTCTCTCTATCTCTCGCTGTTTCTCTCTACTTCTCTCTGTCTCGCTCTATCTCTTTCTGTCCTTCTCTGTCTCTCCTTGCCTCTCTCTGTCTCTGTCTGTCTCTCTCTGTCTCTCTCTGTCTCTCTCCGCCTCTCTCCGTCTCTCTCTGTCTCTCTCTGTCTCTCTCCATCTCTCTCTGTCTCTCTCTCTCTCTGTCTGTCTCCGTCTCTGTCTATCTCTCGCGGTTTCTCGCTACTTCTCTCTGTCTCTCTCTGTCTCTCTCTGTCTGTCTTGATCATTAGCTTTCTGCCGCTCTCCGTTCTCTCTGGCTCTCTTTGTTTCTCTATCACTTTCTTCCGCTCTCCGTTTCTCTCTGTCTCATTCTGTCCCTCTCTCCACCTCTCTCTGCCTCTCTCTGGCCTTCTCTGACTTTCTCTGTCTTTCTCGGTGTCTCTCTGTCACTCTCTGTCACCCTCTATCTCTCGCTGTTTCTCTCTATTTCTCTCTGTCTCTCTCTCTCTCTCTTTCTGTCCCTCTCTGTCTCTCATTGCGTCTCTCTGTCTCCCTCTGTCTCTCTCTGTCTCTCTCCGTCTCTCTCTGTCTCTCTCGGTCTCCCTCTCCCTCTCTCCGTCTCTCTCTATCTGCCTCTCTCTGTCCCTCTCTGTCTCTCTCTATCTCTCGCTGTTTCTCTCTACTTCTCTCTGTCTCGCTCTATCTCTTTCTGTCCTTCTCTGTCTCTCCTTGCCTCTCTCTGTCTCTGTCTGTCTCTCTCTGTCTCTCTCTGTCTCTCTCCGCCTCTCTCCGTCTCTCTCTGTCTCTCTCTGTCTCTCTCCATCTCTCTCTGTCTCTCTCTCTCTCTGTCTGTCTCCGTCTCTGTCTATCTCTCGCGGTTTCTCGCTACTTCTCTCTGTCTCTCTCTGTCTCTCTCTGTCTCTCTCTGTCTCTCCCTGCCTCTCTCTGTCTCTCTTTCTCTCTCTCTTTCTCTCTCTCTGCCTCGTTCTGTCTCTCCTTGCCTCTCTCTGTCTCTGTCTGTCTCTCTCTGTCTCTCTCTGTCTCTCTCTGCCTCTCTCTCCCTCTATCTGCCTCTCTCTGTCTCTCTCTACTTCTCTCTGTCTCTCTCTGTCTCTTTCTGTCCCTCTCTGCCTCTTTCTGTCCCTCTCTGTCTCTCCTTGCCTCTCTCTGTCTCTCTCTGTCTCTCCCTGCCTCTCTCTCTCTCTTTCTCTCTCTCTTTCTCTCTCTCTTTCTTTCTCTACCTCTTTCTGCCTCTATCTGCCTCTATCTGCCTCTCTCTGTCTCTCTCTGCCTCTCTCCGCCTCTCTCCGTCTCTCTCTGTCTCTCTCTGTCTCTCTCCGTCTCTCTCTGTCTCTCTCTGTCTCTCTCCGTCTCTCTCTGTCTGTCTTGATCATTAGCTTTCTGCCGCTCTCCGTTCTCTCTGGCTCTCTTTGTTTCTCTGTCTCTCTCTGTCTCTCTCCGCCTCTCTCGGTCTCTCTCCGTCTCTGTCTCTGTCTGTCTCCTTCTCTCTCTATCTGCCTCTCTCTGTCCCTCTATGTCTCTTTCTGTCTGTCCCTGCCTCTCTCTAACTCTCTGTCTCTCTCTGTCTCTCTCTGTCTCTATCTGTCTCTCTCTGTCTCCCTCTGTCTCTCTCTGTCTCTCTCTGTCTCTCTCTCCCTCTCTCCGTCTCTCTCTATCTGTCTCTGTCTCTATCTGTCTCTCTCTGTCTCTTTCTGTCTATCTCAGTCTCTCTCTGTCCCTCTCTGACTTTCTCTGTCTTTCTCGGTGTCTCTCTGTCACTCTCTGTCTCTCCCTATCTCTCGCTGTTTCTCTCTACTTGTCTCTGTCTCTCTCTGTCTCTTTCTGTCCCTCTCTGTCTCTCTCTGTCTCTTCCTGTCCCTCTCTGTCTCTCCTTGCCTCTCCCTGTCCCTCTCTGACTTTCTCTGTCTTTCTCGGTGTCTCTCTGTCACTCTCTGTCTCTCTCTATCTCTCGCTGTTTCTCTCTACTTGTCTCTGTCTCTCTCTGTCTCTTTCTGTCCCTCTCTGTCTCTCTCTGTCTCTTTCTGTCCCTCTCACTCTCTCCTTGCCACTCTCTGTCTCCCTCTGTCTCTCTCTGTCTCTCTCCACCTCTCTCCGTCTCTCTCTGCCTCTCTCTGTCTCTCTCCGTCTCTCTCTGTCTGTCTTGATCATTAGCTTTCTGCCGCTCTCCGTTCTCTCTGGCTCTCTTTGTTTCTCTATCGCTCTCTGTCTCTCTCTCTATCACCCTCTCTCTGTCCCTCTCTGTCTCACTCTATCTCTCGCTGTTTCTCTCTACTTTTCTCTGTCTCTCTCTCTCTCTCTTTCTGTCCCTCTCTGTCTCTCCTTGCCTCTCTGTCTCCCTCTGTCTCTCTCTGTCCCTCTCTGTCTCACTCTATCTCTCGCTGTTTCTCTCTACTTCTCTCTGTCTCTCTCTCTCTCTCTTTCTGTCCCTCTCTGTCTCTCCTTGCCTCTCGGTCTCCCTCTGTCTCTCTCTGTCTCTCTCTGTCTCTCTCCGCCTCTCTCCGTCTCTCTCTGTCTCTCTCTGTCTCTCTCTGTCTCTCCCGGTCTCTGTCTCTGTCTCCCTGTCTCTCTCTACCTCTCTCTGTCGCTATCTGCCTCTCTCTGTCCCTCTCTGTCTCGTTCTGTCTCTCTCCGTCTCTGTCTCTTTCTGTCCCTCTCTGTCTCTCCTTGCCTCTCCCTGTCCCTCTCTGACTTTCTCTGTCTTTCTCGGTGTCTCTCTGTCACTCTCTGTCTCTCTCCATCTCTCGCTGTTTCTCTCTACTTCTCTCTGTCTCTCTCTCTCTCTCTCTCTTTCTGTCGCTCTCTGTCTCTCCTTGCCTCTCTCTGTCTCCCTCTGTCTCTCTCTTTCTCTCTCCGCCTCTCTCCGTCTCTCTCTGTCTCTCTCTGTCTCTCTCTGTGCCTCTCTGGCTCTTTTATTTCTCTATCGATTTCTTCCTCTCTCCGTTTCTCTCTGTCTCGTTCTGTCTCTCTCTCCACCTCTCTCTGGCCTTCTCTGACTTTCTCTGTCTTTCTCGGTGTCTCTCTGTCACTCTCTGTCTCCCTCTATCTCTCGCTGTTTCTCTCCATTTCTCTCTAACTCTCTCTGTCTCTTTCTGTTCCTCTCTGTCTCTCCTTGCCTCTCTCTGTCTCCCTCTGTCTCTCTTTGTCTCTCACCGCCTCTCTCCGTCTCTCTCCTTCTCTCTCTGTCTCTCTCCGTCTCTCTCTGTCTGTCTTGTACATTAGCTTTCTGCCGCTCTCCGTCTCTCTCTATCTGCCTCTCTCTGTCCCTCTCTGTCTCTCTCTATCTCTCGCTGTTTCTCTCTACTTCTCTCTGTCTCTCTCTCTCTTTCTGTCCCTCTCAGTCTCCCCTTGCCTCTCTCTGTCTCTCTCTGTCTCTTTCTGTCTATCTCTGTCTCTCTCTGTCTCTCTCCGCCTCTCTCCGTCTCTCGCTGTCTCTCTCTCCCTCTCTCCGTCTCTCTCTATCTGCCCCTCTCTGTCCCTCTCTATCTCTCTCTATCTCTCGCTGTTTCTCTCTACTTTTCTCTGTCTTTCTCTGTCTCCTTGTGTCCCTCTCTATCTCTCCTTGCCGCTCTCTGTGTCTCTCTGTCTCTCTCTGCCTCTCTCTCCCTCTATCTGCCTCTCTCTGTCTCTCTCTACTTCTCTCTGTCTCTCTCTGTCTCTTTCTGTCCCTCTCTGCCTCTTTCTGTCCCTCTCTGTCTCCCCTTGCCTCTCTCTGTCTCCCTCTGTCTCTCTCTGTCTCTCTCCGCCTCTCTCCGTCTCTCTCTGTCTCTCTCTGTCTCTCTCCGTCTCTCTCTGTCTGTCTTGATCATTAGCTTTCTGCCGCTCTCCGTTCTCTCTGGCTCTCTTTGTTTCTCTGTCTCTCTCTGTCACTCTCTGTCTCTCTCTCTCTGTCCCTCTCTGTCTCTCTCTATCTCTCGCTGTTTCTCTGTACTTCTCTCTGTCTCTCTCTCTCTCTTTCTGTCCCTCTCTGTCTCTCGTTGCCTCTCTCTGTCTCCCTCTGTCTCTCTCTGTATTCCGCCTCTCTCCGTCTCTCTCTGTCTCTCTCTCCCTCTCTCCGTCTCTCTCTATCTGCCCCTCTCTGTCCCTCTCTATCTCTCTCTATCTCTCGCTGTTTCTCTCTACTTTTCTCTGTCTCTCTCCGTCTCTCTCTATCTGCCTCTCTCTGTCCCTCTCTGTCTCTCTCTATCTCTTGCTGTTTCTCTCTACTTCTCTCTGTCTCTCTCTCTCTTTCTGTCCCTCTCACTCTCTCCTTGCCTCTCTCTGTCTCTCTCTGTCTCTTTCTGTCTATCTCTGTCTCTCTCTGTCTCTCTCCGCCTCTCTCCGTCTCTCGCTGTCTCTCTCTCCCTCTCTCCGTCTCTCTCTATCTGCCCCTCTCTGTCCCTCTCTATCTCTCTCTATCTCTCGCTGTTTCTCTCTACTTTTCTCTGTCTTTCTCTGTCTCCTTGTGTCCCTCTCTATCTCTCCTTGCCTCTCTCTGTGTCTCTCTGTCTCTCTCTGCCTCTCTCTCCCTCTATCTGCCTCTCTCTGTCTCTCTCTACTTCTCTCTGTCTCTCTCTGTCTCTTTCTGTCCCTCTCTGCCTCTTTCTGTCCCTCTCTGTCTCCCCTTGTCTCTCTCTGTCTTTCTCCGTCTCTCTCTGTCTGTCTTGATCATTAGCTTTCTGCCGCTCTCCGTCTCTCTCTATCTGCTTCTCTCTGTCCCTCTATCTGTCTCTCTCTATCTCTCGCTGTTTCTCTCCACTTCTCTCTGTCTCTCTCTCTCTCTTTCTGTCCCTCTCTGTCTCTCCTTGCCTCTCTCTGTCTCTCTCTGTCTCTCTCTGTTTCTCCCCGCCTCTCTCTGTCTCTCTCTGCCTCTCTCTCTCTCTTTCTCTCTCTCTTTCTCTCTCTCTGTCTCTCTCCGCCTCTCTCCGTCTCTCTCTGTCTCTCTCTGTCTCTCTCCGTCTCTCTCTGTCTGTCTTGATCATTAGCTTTCTGCCGCTCTCCGTTCTCTCTGGCTCTCTTTGTTTCTCTGTCTCTCTCTGTCACTCTCTGTCTCTCTCTCTCTGTCTCTGTCTCTCTCTGTCTCTCTCCGCCTCTCTCTGTCTCTCTCCGTCTCTCTCTGTCCCTCTCTGTCTCACTCTATCTCTCGCTGTTTCTCTCTACTTCTCTCTGTCTCTCTCTCTCTCTCTTTCTGTCCCTCTCTGTCTCTCCTTGCCTCTCTGTCTCCCTCTGTCTCTCTCTGTCTCTCTCTGTCTCTCTCCGCCTCTCTCCGTCTCTCTCTGTCTCTCTCTGTCTCTCTCTGTCTCTCCCGGTCTCTGTCTCTGTCTCCCTGTCTCTCTCTACCTCTCTCTGTCGCTATCTGCCTCTCTCTGTCCCTCTCTGTCTCTTTCTGTCTCTCTCCGTCTCTGTCTCTTTCTGTCCCTCTCTGTCTCTCCTTGCCTCTCCCTGTCCCTCTCTGACTTTCTCTGTCTTTCTCGGTGTCTCTCTGTCACTCTCTGTCTCTCTCCATCTCTCGCTGTTTCTCTCTACTTCTCTCTGTCTCTCTCTCTCTCTTTCTGTCGCTCTCTGTCTCTCCTTGCCTCTCTCTGTCTCCCTCTGTCTCTCTCTTTCTCTCTCCGCCTCTCTCCGTCTCTCTCTGTCTCTCTCTGTCTCTCTCTGTGCCTCTCTGGCTCTTTTATTTCTCTATCGATTTCTTCCTCTCTCCGTTTCTCTCTGTCTCGTTCTGTCTCTCTCTCCACCTCTCTCTGGCCTTCTCTGACTTTCTCTGTCTTTCTCGGTGTCTCTCTGTCACTCTCTGTCTCCCTCTATCTCTCGCTGTTTCTCTCCATTTCTCTCTAACTCTCTCTGTCTCTTTCTGTTCCTCTCTGTCTCTCCTTGCCTCTCTCTGTCTCCCTCTGTCTCTCTTTGTCTCTCACCGCCTCTCTCCGTCTCTCTCCTTCTCTCTCTGTCTCTCTCCGTCTCTCTCTGTCTGTCTTGATCATTAGCTTTCTGCCGCTCTCCGTCTCTCTCTATCTGCCTCTCTCTGTCCCTCTCTGTCTCTCTCTATCTCTCGCTGTTTCTCTCTACTTCTCTCTGTCTCTCTCTCTCTTTCTGTCCCTCTCACTCTCTCCTTGCCTCTCTCTGTCTCTCTCTGTCTCTTTCTGTCTATCTCTGTCTCTCTCTGTCTCTCTCCGCCTCTCTCCGTCTCTCGCTGTCTCTCTCTCCCTCTCTCCGTCTCTCTCTATCTGCCCCTCTCTGTCCCTCTCTATCTCTCTCTATCTCTCGGTGTTTCTCTCTACTTTTCTCTGTCTTTCTCTGTCTCCTTGTGTCCCTCTCTATCTCTCCTTGCCGCTCTCTGTGTCTCTCTGTCTCTCTCTGCCTCTCTCTCCCTCTATCTGCCTCTCTCTGTCTCTCTCTACTTCTCTCTGTCTCTCTCTGTCTCTTTCTGTCCCTCTCTGCCTCTTTCTGTCCCTCTCTGTCTCCCCTTGTCTCTCTACGTCTCCCTCTGTCTCTCTCTGTCTCTCTCCGCCTCTCTCCGTCTCTCTCTGTCTCTCTCTGTCTTTCTCCGTCTCTCTCTGTCTGTCTTGATCATTAGCTTTCTGCCGCTCTCCGTCTCTCTCTATCTGCCTCTCTCTGTCCCTCTCTGTCTCTCTCTATCTCTCGCTGTTTCTCTCTACTTCTCTCTGTCTCTCTCTCTCTTTCTGTCCCTCTCACTCTCTCCTTGCCTCTCTCTGTCTCTCTCTGTCTCTTTCTGTCTATCTCTGTCTCTCTCTGTCCCTCTCTGACTTTCTCTGTCTTTCTCGGTGTCTCTCTGTCACTCTCTGTCTCTCTCTATCTCTCGCTGTTTCTCTCTACTTTTCTCTGTCTTTCTCTGTCTCCTTGTGTCCCTCTCTATCTCTCCTTGCCTCTCTCTGTGTCTCTCTGTCTCTCTCTGCCTCTCTCTCCCTCTATCTGCCTCTCTCTGTCTCTCTCTACTTCTCTCTGTCTCTCTCTGTCTCTTTCTGTCCCTCTCTGCTTCTTTCTGTCCCTCTCTGTCTCTCCTTGCCTCTCTCTGTCTCCCTCTGTCTCTCTCTGTCTCTCTCCGCCTCTCTCCGTCTCTCTCTGTCTCTCTCTGTCTCTCTCCGTCTCTCTCTGTCTGTCTTGATCATTAGCTTTCTGCCGCTCTCCGTTCTCTCTGGCTCTCTTTGTTTCTCTGTCTCTCTCTGTCACTCTCTGTCTCTCTCTCTCTGTCTCTGTCTCTCTCTGTCTCTCTCCGCCTCTCTCGGTCTCTCTCCGTCTCTCTCTCTGTCTGTCTCCTTCTCTCTCTATCTGCCTCTCTCTGTCCCTCTATGTCTCTTTCTGTCTCTGTCTCTTTCTGTCCCTCTCTGTCTCTCCTTGCCTCTCTCTGTCTGTCTCTGTCTCTCTCTGTCTCTCTCCGCCTCTC
>NW_026973898.1:820000-827500 GCF_034640455.1 Diachasmimorpha longicaudata
CTGTCTCCTTGTGTCCCTCTCTATCTCTCCTTGCCTCTCTCTGTGTCTCTCTGTCTCTCTCTGCCTCTCTCTCCCTCTATCTGCCTCTCTCTGTCTCTCTCTACTTCTCTCTGTCTCTCTCTGTCTCTTTCTGTCCCTCTCTGCTTCTTTCTGTCCCTCTCTGTCTCTCCTTGCCTCTCTCTGTCTCCCTCTGTCTCTCTCTGTCTCTCTCCGCCTCTCTCCGTCTCTCTCTGTCTCTCTCTGTCTCTCTCCGTCTCTCTCTGTCTGTCTTGATCATTAGCTTTCTGCCGCTCTCCGTTCTCTCTGGCTCTCTTTGTTTCTCTGTCTCTCTCTGTCACTCTCTGTCTCTCTCTCTCTGTCTCTGTCTCTCTCTGTCTCTCTCCGCCTCTCTCGGTCTCTCTCCGTCTCTCTCTCTCTGTCTGTCTCCTTCTCTCTCTATCTGCCTCTCTCTGTCCCTCTATGTCTCTTTCTGTCTCTGTCTCTTTCTGTCCCTCTCTGTCTCTCCTTGCCTCTCTCTGTCTGTCTCTGTCTCTCTCTGTCTCTCTCCGCCTCTCTCGGTCTCTCTCCGTCTCTCTCTCTGTCTCTCTCAGCCTCTCTCTGTCTCTCTCTGCCTCTCTCTGTCTCTCTTTGTCTCTCACTGCCTCACTCTGCCTCTCTCTGTCCCTCTCTGTCTGTCTCTGTCTCTATCCATCTCACTCTGTCTCTCTTAGTCTCTCTTAGTCTCTCTCTGCCTCTCTCTGCCTCTCTCTGTCCCTCACTGTCTGTCACTGTCTCTCTCGGTCTCTCTATCTCACTCTGTCTCTCTCTGCCTCTCTCTGTCTCTCTCTGTCTCTCCCGGTCTCTGTCTCTGTCTCCCTGTCTCTCTCTACCTCTCTCTGTCTCTATCTGCCTTTCTCTGTCCCTCTCTGTCTCTTTCTGTCTCTCTCCTTCTCTGTCCCTTTCTGTCTCTCTCTGTCTCTCTCTGTCTCCCTCTGTCTCTCTCTGTCTCTCTCCGCCTCTCTCCGTCTCTCTCTGTCTCTTTCTGTCTCTCTCTGTCTCTCTCTGCCTCTCTCTGCCTCTCTCTGTCTCTCTCTGTGCCTCTCTGGCTCTTTTATTTCTCTATCGATTTCTTCCTCTCTCCGTTTCTCTCTGTCTCGTTCTGTCTCTCTCTCCACCTCTCTCTGGCCTTCTCTGACTTTCTCTGTCTTTCTCGGTGTCTCTCTGTCACTCTCTGTCTCCCTCTCTCTCTCGCTGTTTCTCTCCATTTCTCTCTAACTCTCTCTGTCTCTTTCTGTTCCTCTCTGTCTCTCCTTGCCTCTCTCTGTCTCCCTCTGTCTCTCTTTGTCTCTCTCCGCCTCTCTCCGTCTCTCTCCTTCTCTCTCTGTCTCTCTCCGTCTCTCTCTGTCTGTCTTGATCATTAGCTTTCTGCCGCTCTCCGTCTCTCTCTATCTGCCTCTCTCTGTCCCTCTCTGTCTCTCTCTATCTCTCGCTGTTTCTCTGTACTTCTCTCTGTCTCTCTCTCTCTCTTTCTGTCCCTCTCTGTCTCTCGTTGCCTCTCTCTGTCTCCCTCTGTCTCTCTCTGTATTCCGCCTCTCTCCGTCTCTCTCTGTCTCTCTCTCCCTCTCTCCGTCTCTCTCTATCTGCCCCTCTCTGTCCCTCTCTATCTCTCTCTATCTCTCGCTGTTTCTCTCTACTTTTCTCTGTCTCTCTCTGTCTCTCTCTGCCTCTTTCTGTCCCTCTCTGTCTCTCCTTGCCTCTCTCTGTCTCCCTCTGTCTCTCTCTGTCTCTCTCCGCCTCTCTCCGTCTCTCTCTGTTTCTCTCTGTCTCTCTCCGTCTCTCTCTGTCTGTCTTGATCATTAGCTTTCTGCCGCTCTCCGTTCTCTCTGGCTCTCTTTGTTTCTCTGTCTCTCTCTGTCACTCTCTGTCTCTCTCTCTCTCTGTCTCTGTCTCTCTCTGTCTCTCTCCGTCTCTGTCTCTTTCTGTCCCTCTCTGTCTCTCCTTGCCTCTCTCTGTCTGTCTCTGTCTCTCTCTGTCTCTCTCCGCCTCTCTCGGTCTCTCTCCGTCTCTCTCTCTGTCTCTCTCAGCCTCTCTCTGTCTCTCTCTGCCTCTCTCTGTCTCTCTTTGTCTCTCACTGCCTCACTCTGCCTCTCTCTGTCCCTCTCTGTCTGTCTCTGTCTCTCTCCATCTCACTCTGTCTCTCTTAGTCTCTCTTAGTCTCTCTCTGCCTCTCTCTGCCTCTCTCTGTCCCTCACTGTCTGTCACTGTCTCTCTCGGTCTCTCTATCTCACTCTGTCTCTCTCTGCCTCTCTCTGTCTCTCTCTGTCTCTCCCGGTCTCTGTCTCTGTCTCCCTGTCTCTCTCTACCTCTCTCTGTCTCTATCTGCCTCTCTCTGTCCCTCTCTGTCTCTTTCTGTCTCTCTCCGTCTCTGTCCCTTTCTGTCTCTCTCTGTCTCTCTCTGTCTCCCCCTGTCTCTCTCTGTCTCTCTCCGCCTCTCTCCGTCTCTCTCTGTCTCTCTCTGTCTCTCTCTGTCTCTCTCTGCCTCTCTCTGCCTCTCTCTGTCTCTCTCTGTGCCTCTCTGGCTCTTTTATTTCTCTATCGATTTCTTCCTCTCTCCGTTTCTCTCTGTCTCGTTCTGTCTCTCTCTCCACCTCTCTCTGGCCTTCTCTGACTTTCTCTGTCTTTCTCGGTGTCTCTCTGTCACTCTCTGTCTCCCTCTCTCTCTCGCTGTTTCTCTCCATTTCTCTCTAACTCTCTCTGTCTCTTTCTGTTCCTCTCTGTGTCTCCTTGCCTCTCTCTGTCTCCCTCTGTCTCTCTTTGTCTCTCTCCGCCTCTCTCCGTCTCTCTCCTTCTCTCTCTGTCTCTCTCCGTCTCTCTCTGTCTGTCTTGATCATTAGCTTTCTGCCGCTCTCCGTCTCTCTCTATCTGCCTCTCTCTGTCCCTCTCTGTCTCTCTCTATCTCTCGCTGTTTCTCTGTACTTCTCTCTGTCTCTCTCTCTCTTTCTGTCCCTCTCTGTCTCTCCTTGCCTCTCTCTGTCTCTCTCTGTCTCTCCCTGCCTCTCTCTCTCTTTCTCTCTCTCTTTCTCTCTCTTTTTCTCTCTCTCTGCCTCTTTCTGCCTCTATCTGCCTCTATCTGCCACCCTCTGTCTCTCTCCGTCTCCCTCTGTCTCTCTCTGTCTCTCTCCGCCTCTCTCCGTCTCTCTCTGTCTCTCTCTGTCTTTCTCCGTCTCTCTCTGTCTGTCTTGATCATTAGCTTTCTGCCGCTCTCCGTCTCTCTCTATCTGCTTCTCTCTGTCCCTCTATCTGTCTCTCTCTATCTCTCGCTGTTTCTCTCCACTTCTCTCTGTCTCTCTCTCTCTCTTTCTGTCCCTCTCTGTCTCTCCTTGCCTCTCTCTGTCTCTCTCTGTCTCTCTCTGTCTCTCTCTCTCTCTTTCTCTCTCTCTTTCTCTCTCTCTTTCTCTCTCTCTTTCTCTCTCTCTGTCTCTCTCCGCCTCTCTCCGTCTCTCTCTGTCTCTCTCTGTCTCTCTCCGTCTCTCTCTGTCTGTCTTGATCATTAGCTTTCTGCCGGTCTCCGTTCTCTCTGGCTCTCTTTGTTTCTCTGTCTCTCTCTGTCACTCTCTGTCTCTCTCTCTCTGTCTCTGTCTCTCTCTGTCTCTCTCCGCCTCTCTCTGTCTCTCTCCGTCTCTCTCTGTCTGTCTTGATCATTAGCTTTCTGCCGCTCTCCGTTCTCTCTGGCTCTCTTTGTTTCTCTATCACTTTCTTCCGCTCTCCGTTTCTCTCTGTCTCATTCTGTCTCTCTCTCCACCTCTCTCTGCCTCTCTCTGGCCTGCTCTGACTTTCTCTGTCTTTCTCGGTGTCTCTCTGTCACTCTCTGTCACCCTCTATCTCTCGCTGTTTCTCTCTATTTCTCTCTGTCTCTCTCTCTCTCTCTTTCTGTCCCTCTCTGTCTCTCCTTGCCTCTCTCTGTCTCCCTCTGTCTCTCTCTGTCTCTCTCCGTCTCTCTCTCTATCTCTCTCGGTCTCCCTCTGTCTCTCTCTCCCTCTCTCCGTCTCTCTCTATCTGCCTCTCTCTGTCCCTCTATGTCTCTTTCTGTCTCTGTCTCTTTCTGTCCCTCTCTGTCTCTCCTTGCCTCTCTCTGTCTGTCTCTGTCTCTCTCTGTCTCTCTCCGCCTCTCTCGGTCTCTCTCCGTCTCTCTCTCTGTCTCTCTCAGCCTCTCTCTGTCTCTCTCTGCCTCTCTCTGTCTCTCTTTGTCTCTCACTGCCTCACTCGGCCTCTCTCTGTCCCTCTCTGTCTGTCTCTGTCTCTCTCCATCTCACTCTGTCTCTCTTAGTCTCTCTTAGTCTCTCTCTGCCTCTCTCTGCCTCTCTCTGCCTCTCTCTGTCCCTCATTGTCTGTCACTGTCTCTCTCGGTCTCTCTATCTCACTCTGTCTCTCTCTGCCTCTCTCTGTCTCTCTCTGTCTCTCTCTGTCTCTCCCGGTCTCTGTCTCCCTGTCTCTCTCTACCTCTCTCTGTCTCTATCTGCCTCTCTCTGTCCCTCTCTGTCTCTTTCTGTCTCTCTCCTTCTCTGTCCCTTTCTGTCTCTCTCTGTCTCTCTCTGTCTCTCTCTGTCTCCCTCTGTCTCTCTCTGTCTCTCTCCGCCTCTCTCCGTCTCTCTCTGTCTCTCTCTGTCTCTCTCTGTCTCTCTCTGCCGCTCTCTGCTTCTCTGTCTCTCTCTGTGCCTCTCTGGCTCTTTTATTTCTCTATCGATTTCTTCCTCTCTCCGTTTCTCTCTGTCTCGTTCTGTCTCTCTCTCCACCTCTCTCTGGCCTTCTCTGACTTTCTCTGTTTTTCTCGGTGTCTCTCTGTCACTCTCTGTCTCCCTCTCTCTCTCGCTGTTTCTCTCCATTTCTCTCTAACTCTCTCTGTCTCTTTCTGTTCCTCTCTGTCTCTCCTTGCCTCTCTCTGTCTCCCTCTGTCTCTCTTTGTCTCTCTCCGCCTCTCTCCGTCTCTCTCCTTCTCTCTCTGTCTCTCTCCGTCTCTCTCTGTCTGTCTTGATCATTAGCTTTCTGCCGCTCTCCGTCTCTCTCTATCTGCCTCTCTCTGTCCCTCTCTGTCTCTCTCTATCTCTCGCTGTTTCTCTGTACTTCTCTCTGTCTCTCTCTCTCTCTTTCTGTCCCTCTCTGTCTCTCGTTGCCTCTCTCTGTCTCCCTCTGTCTCTCTCTGTATTCCGCCTCTCTCCGTCTCTCTCTGTCTCTCTCTCCCTCTCTCCGTCTCTCTCTATCTGCCCCTCTCTGTCCCTCTCTATCTCTCTCTATCTCTCGCTGTTTCTCTCTACTTTTCTCTGTCTCTCTCTGTCTCTCTCTGCCTCTTTCTGTCCCTCTCTGTCTCTCCTTGCCTCTCTCTGTCTCCCTCTGTCTCTCTCTGTCTCTCTCCGCCTCTCTCCGTCTCTCTCTGTTTCTCTCTGTCTCTCTCCGTCTCTCTCTGTCTGTCTTGATCATTAGCTTTCTGCCGCTCTCCGTTCTCTCTGGCTCTCTTTGTTTCTCTGTCTCTCTCTGTCACTCTCTGTCTCTCTCTCTCTCTGTCTCTGTCTCTCTCTGTCTCTCTCCGTCTCTGTCTCTTTCTGTCCCTCTCTGTCTCTCCTTGCCTCTCTCTGTCTGTCTCTGTCTCTCTCTGTCTCTCTCCGCCTCTCTCGGTCTCTCTCCGTCTCTCTCTCTGTCTCTCTCAGCCTCTCTCTGTCTCTCTCTGCCTCTCTCTGTCTCTCTTTGTCTCTCACTGCCTCACTCTGCCTCTCTCTGTCCCTCTCTGTCTGTCTCTGTCTCTCTCCATCTCACTCTGTCTCTCTTAGTCTCTCTTAGTCTCTCTCTGCCTCTCTCTGCCTCTCTCTGTCCCTCACTGTCTGTCACTGTCTCTCTCGGTCTCTCTATCTCACTCTGTCTCTCTCTGCCTCTCTCTGTCTCTCTCTGTCTCTCCCGGTCTCTGTCTCTGTCTCCCTGTCTCTCTCTACCTCTCTCTGTCTCTATCTGCCTCTCTCTGTCCCTCTCTGTCTCTTTCTGTCTCTCTCCGTCTCTGTCCCTTTCTGTCTCTCTCTGTCTCTCTCTGTCTCCCCCTGTCTCTCTCTGTCTCTCTCCGCCTCTCTCCGTCTCTCTCTGTCTCTCTCTGTCTCTCTCTGTCTCTCTCTGCCTCTCTCTGCCTCTCTCTGTCTCTCTCTGTGCCTCTCTGGCTCTTTTATTTCTCTATCGATTTCTTCCTCTCTCCGTTTCTCTCTGTCTCGTTCTGTCTCTCTCTCCACCTCTCTCTGGCCTTCTCTGACTTTCTCTGTCTTTCTCGGTGTCTCTCTGTCACTCTCTGTCTCCCTCTCTCTCTCGCTGTTTCTCTCCATTTCTCTCTAACTCTCTCTGTCTCTTTCTGTTCCTCTCTGTGTCTCCTTGCCTCTCTCTGTCTCCCTCTGTCTCTCTTTGTCTCTCTCCGCCTCTCTCCGTCTCTCTCCTTCTCTCTCTGTCTCTCTCCGTCTCTCTCTGTCTGTCTTGATCATTAGCTTTCTGCCGCTCTCCGTCTCTCTCTATCTGCCTCTCTCTGTCCCTCTCTGTCTCTCTCTATCTCTCGCTGTTTCTCTGTACTTCTCTCTGTCTCTCTCTCTCTTTCTGTCCCTCTCTGTCTCTCCTTGCCTCTCTCTGTCTCTCTCTGTCTCTCCCTGCCTCTCTCTCTCTTTCTCTCTCTCTTTCTCTCTCTTTTTCTCTCTCTCTGCCTCTTTCTGCCTCTATCTGCCTCTATCTGCCACCCTCTGTCTCTCTCCGTCTCCCTCTGTCTCTCTCTGTCTCTCTCCGCCTCTCTCCGTCTCTCTCTGTCTCTCTCTGTCTTTCTCCGTCTCTCTCTGTCTGTCTTGATCATTAGCTTTCTGCCGCTCTCCGTCTCTCTCTATCTGCTTCTCTCTGTCCCTCTATCTGTCTCTCTCTATCTCTCGCTGTTTCTCTCCACTTCTCTCTGTCTCTCTCTCTCTCTTTCTGTCCCTCTCTGTCTCTCCTTGCCTCTCTCTGTCTCTCTCTGTCTCTCTCTGTCTCTCTCTCTCTCTTTCTCTCTCTCTTTCTCTCTCTCTTTCTCTCTCTCTTTCTCTCTCTCTGTCTCTCTCCGCCTCTCTCCGTCTCTCTCTGTCTCTCTCTGTCTCTCTCCGTCTCTCTCTGTCTGTCTTGATCATTAGCTTTCTGCCGGTCTCCGTTCTCTCTGGCTCTCTTTGTTTCTCTGTCTCTCTCTGTCACTCTCTGTCTCTCTCTCTCTGTCTCTGTCTCTCTCTGTCTCTCTCCGCCTCTCTCTGTCTCTCTCCGTCTCTCTCTGTCTGTCTTGATCATTAGCTTTCTGCCGCTCTCCGTTCTCTCTGGCTCTCTTTGTTTCTCTATCACTTTCTTCCGCTCTCCGTTTCTCTCTGTCTCATTCTGTCTCTCTCTCCACCTCTCTCTGCCTCTCTCTGGCCTTCTCTGACTTTCTCTGTCTTTCTCGGTGTCTCTCTGTCACTCTCTGTCACCCTCTATCTCTCGCTGTTTCTCTCTATT
>NW_026973898.1:832500-837500 GCF_034640455.1 Diachasmimorpha longicaudata
TGCCTCTCTCTGTCTGTCTCTGTCTCTCTCTGTCTCTCTCCGCCTCTCTCGGTCTCTCTCCGTCTCTCTCTCTGTCTCTCTCAGCCTCTCTCTGTCTCTCTCTGCCTCTCTCTGTCTCTCTTTGTCTCTCACTGCCTCACTCTGCCTCTCTCTGTCCCTCTCTGTCTGTCTCTGTCTCTATCCATCTCACTCTGTCTCTCTTAGTCTCTCTTAGTCTCTCTCTGCCTCTCTCTGCCTCTCTCTGTCCCTCACTGTCTGTCACTGTCTCTCTCGGTCTCTCTATCTCACTCTGTCTCTCTCTGCCTCTCTCTGTCTCTCTCTGTCTCTCCCGGTCTCTGTCTCTGTCTCCCTGTCTCTCTCTACCTCTCTCTGTCTCTATCTGCCTCTCTCTGTCCCTCTCTGTCTCTTTCTGTCTCTCTCCTTCTCTGTCCCTTTCTGTCTCTCTCTGTCTCTCTCTGTCACCCTCTGTCTCTCTCTGTCTCTCTCCGCCTCTCTCCGTCTCTCTCTGTCTCTTTCTGTCTCTCTCTGTCTCTCTCTGCCTCTCTCTGCCTCTCTCTGTCTCTCTCTGTGCCTCTCTGGCTCTTTTATTTCTCTATCGATTTCTTCCTCTCTCCGTTTCTCTCTGTCTCGTTCTGTCTCTCTCTCCACCTCTCTCTGGCCTTCTCTGACTTTCTCTGTCTTTCTCGGTGTCTCTCTGTCACTCTCTGTCTCCCTCTCTCTCTCGCTGTTTCTCTCCATTTCTCTCTAACTCTCTCTGTCTCTTTCTGTTCCTCTCTGTCTCTCCTTGCCTCTCTCTGTCTCCCTCTGTCTCTCTTTGTCTCTCTCCGCCTCTCTCCGTCTCTCTCCTTCTCTCTCTGTCTCTCTCCGTCTCTCTCTGTCTGTCTTGATCATTAGCTTTCTGCCGCTCTCCGTCTCTCTCTATCTGCCTCTCTCTGTCCCTCTCTGTCTCTCTCTATCTCTCGCTGTTTCTCTGTACTTCTCTCTGTCTCTCTCTCTCTCTTTCTGTCCCTCTCTGTCTCTCGTTGCCTCTCTCTGTCTCCCTCTGTCTCTCTCTGTATTCCGCCTCTCTCCGTCTCTCTCTGTCTCTCTCTCCCTCTCTCCGTCTCTCTCTATCTGCCCCTCTCTGTCCCTCTCTATCTCTCTCTATCTCTCGCTGTTTCTCTCTACTTTTCTCTGTCTCTCTCTGTCTCTCTCTGCCTCTTTCTGTCCCTCTCTGTCTCTCCTTGCCTCTCTCTGTCTCCCTCTGTCTCTCTCTGTCTCTCTCCGCCTCTCTCCGTCTCTCTCTGTTTCTCTCTGTCTCTCTCCGTCTCTCTCTGTCTGTCTTGATCATTAGCTTTCTGCCGCTCTCCGTTCTCTCTGGCTCTCTTTGTTTCTCTGTCTCTCTCTGTCACTCTCTGTCTCTCTCTCTCTCTCTGTCTCTGTCTCTCTCTGTCTCTCTCCGTCTCTGTCTCTTTCTGTCCCTCTCTGTCTCTCCTTGCCTCTCTCTGTCTGTCTCTGTCTCTCTCTGTCTCTCTCCGCCTCTCTCGGTCTCTCTCCGTCTCTCTCTCTGTCTCTCTCAGCCTCTCTCTGTCTCTCTCTGCCTCTCTCTGTCTCTCTTTGTCTCTCACTGCCTCACTCTGCCTCTCTCTGTCCCTCTCTGTCTGTCTCTGTCTCTCTCCATCTCACTCTGTCTCTCTTAGTCTCTCTTAGTCTCTCTCTGCCTCTCTCTGCCTCTCTCTGTCCCTCACTGTCTGTCACTGTCTCTCTCGGTCTCTCTATCTCACTCTGTCTCTCTCTGCCTCTCTCTGTCTCTCTCTGTCTCTCCCGGTCTCTGTCTCTGTCTCCCTGTCTCTCTCTACCTCTCTCTGTCTCTATCTGCCTCTCTCTGTCCCTCTCTGTCTCTCTCCATCTCTCGCTGTTTCTCTCTACTTCTCTCTGTCTCTCTCTCTCTCTTTCTGTCGCTCTCTGTCTCTCCTTGCCTCTCTCTGTCTCCCTCTGTCTCTCTCTTTCTCTCTCCGCCTCTCTCCGTCTCTCTCTGTCTCTCTCTGTCTCTCTCTGTGCCTCTCTGGCTCTTTTATTTCTCTATCGATTTCTTCCTCTCTCCGTTTCTCTCTGTCTCGGTCTGTCTCTCTCTCCACCTCTCTCTGGCCTTCTCTGACTTTCTCTGTCTTTCTCGGTGTCTCTCTGTCACTCTCTGTCTCCCTCTATCTCTCGCTGTTTCTCTCCATTTCTCTCTAACTCTCTCTGTCTCTTTCTGTTCCTCTCTGTCTCTCCTTGCCTCTCTCTGTCTCCCTCTGTCTCTCTTTGTCTCTCACCGCCTCTCTCCGTCTCTCTCCTTCTCTCTCTGTCTCTCTCCGTCTCTCTCTGTCTGTCTTGATCATTAGCTTTCTGCCGCTCTCCGTCTCTCTCTATCTGCCTCTCTCTGTCCCTCTCTGTCTCTCTCTATCTCTCGCTGTTTCTCTCTACTTCTCTCTGTCTCTCTCTCTCTTTCTGTCCCTCTCACTCTCTCCTTGCCTCTCTCTGTCTCTCTCTGTCTCTTTCTGTCTATCTCTGTCTCTCTCTGTCTCTCTCCGCCTCTCTCCGTCTCTCGCTGTCTCTCTCTCCCTCTCTCCGTCTCTCTCTATCTGCCCCTCTCTGTCCCTCTCTATCTCTCTCTATCTCTCGCTGTTTCTGTCTACTTTTCTCTGTCTTTCTCTGTCTCCTTGTGTCCCTCTCTATCTCTCCTTGCCGCTCTCTGTGTCTCTCTGTCTCTCTCTGCCTCTCTCTCCCTCTATCTGCCTCTCTCTGTCTCTCTCTACTTCTCTCTGTCTCTCTCTGTCTCTTTCTGTCCCTCTCTGCCTCTTTCTGTCCCTCTCTGTCTCCCCTTGTCTCTCTCTGTCTCCCTCTGTCTCTCTCTGTCTCTCTCCGCCTCTCTCCGTCTCTCTCTGTCTCTCTCTGTCTTTCTCCGTCTCTCTCTGTCTGTCTTGATCATTAGCTTTCTGCCGCTCTCCGTCTCTCTCTATCTGCCTCTCTCTGTCCCTCTCTGTCTCTCTCTATCTCTCGCTGTTTCTCTCTACTTCTCTCTGTCTCTCTCTCTCTTTCTGTCCCTCTCACTCTCTCCTTGCCTCTCTCTGTCTCTCTCTGTCTCTTTCTGTCTATCTCTGTCTCTCTCTGTCCCTCTCTGACTTTCTCTGTCTTTCTCGGTGTCTCTCTGTCACTCTCTGTCTCTCTCTATCTCTCGCTGTTTCTCTCTACTTTTCTCTGTCTTTCTCTGTCTCCTTGTGTCCCTCTCTATCTCTCCTTGCCTCTCTCTGTGTCTCTCTGTCTCTCTCTGCCTCTCTCTCCCTCTATCTGCCTCTCTCTGTCTCTCTCTACTTCTCTCTGTCTCTCTCTGTCTCTTTCTGTCCCTCTCTGCTTCTTTCTGTCCCTCTCTGTCTCTCCTTGCCTCTCTCTGTCTCCCTCTGTCTCTCTCTGTCTCTCTCCGCCTCTCTCCGTCTCTCTCTGTCTCTCTCTGTCTCTCTCCGTCTCTCTCTGTCTGTCTTGATCATTAGCTTTCTGCCGCTCTCCGTTCTCTCTGGCTCTCTTTGTTTCTCTGTCTCTCTCTGTCACTCTCTGTCTCTCTCTCTCTGTCTCTGTCTCTCTCTGTCTCTCTCCGCCTCTCTCGGTCTCTCTCCGTCTCTCTCTCTCTGTCTGTCTCCTTCTCTCTCTATCTGCCTCTCTCTGTCCCTCTATGTCTCTTTCTGTCTCTGTCTCTTTCTGTCCCTCTCTGTCTCTCCTTGCCTCTCTCTGTCTGTCTCTGTCTCTCTCTGTCTCTCTCCGCCTCTCTCGGTCTCTCTCCGTCTCTCTCTCTGTCTCTCTCAGCCTCTCTCTGTCTCTCTCTGCCTCTCTCTGTCTCTCTTTGTCTCTCACTGCCTCACTCTGCCTCTCTCTGTCCCTCTCTGTCTGTCTCTGTCTCTATCCATCTCACTCTGTCTCTCTTAGTCTCTCTTAGTCTCTCTCTGCCTCTCTCTGCCTCTCTCTGTCCCTCACTGTCTGTCACTGTCTCTCTCGGTCTCTCTATCTCACTCTGTCTCTCTCTGCCTCTCTCTGTCTCTCTCTGTCTCTCCCGGTCTCTGTCTCTGTCTCCCTGTCTCTCTCTACCTCTCTCTGTCTCTATCTGCCTCTCTCTGTCCCTCTCTGTCTCTTTCTGTCTCTCTCCTTCTCTGTCCCTTTCTGTCTCTCTCTGTCTCTCTCTGTCACCCTCTGTCTCTCTCTGTCTCTCTCCGCCTCTCTCCGTCTCTCTCTGTCTCTTTCTGTCTCTCTCTGTCTCTCTCTGCCTCTCTCTGCCTCTCTCTGTCTCTCTCTGTGCCTCTCTGGCTCTTTTATTTCTCTATCGATTTCTTCCTCTCTCCGTTTCTCTCTGTCTCGTTCTGTCTCTCTCTCCACCTCTCTCTGGCCTTCTCTGACTTTCTCTGTCTTTCTCGGTGTCTCTCTGTCACTCTCTGTCTCCCTCTCTCTCTCGCTGTTTCTCTCCATTTCTCTCTAACTCTCTCTGTCTCTTTCTGTTCCTCTCTGTCTCTCCTTGCCTCTCTCTGTCTCCCTCTGTCTCTCTTTGTCTCTCTCCGCCTCTCTCCGTCTCTCTCCTTCTCTCTCTGTCTCTCTCCGTCTCTCTCTGTCTGTCTTGATCATTAGCTTTCTGCCGCTCTCCGTCTCTCTCTATCTGCCTCTCTCTGTCCCTCTCTGTCTCTCTCTATCTCTCGCTGTTTCTCTGTACTTCTCTCTGTCTCTCTCTCTCTCTTTCTGTCCCTCTCTGTCTCTCGTTGCCTCTCTCTGTCTCCCTCTGTCTCTCTCTGTATTCCGCCTCTCTCCGTCTCTCTCTGTCTCTCTCTCCCTCTCTCCGTCTCTCTCTATCTGCCCCTCTCTGTCCCTCTCTATCTCTCTCTATCTCTCGCTGTTTCTCTCTACTTTTCTCTGTCTCTCTCTGTCTCTCTCTGCCTCTTTCTGTCCCTCTCTGTCTCTCCTTGCCTCTCTCTGTCTCCCTCTGTCTCTCTCTGTCTCTCTCC
>NW_026973898.1:845000-850000 GCF_034640455.1 Diachasmimorpha longicaudata
CTCTGTCTCATTCTGTCTCTCTCTCCACCTCTCTCTGCCTCTCTCTGGCCTTCTCTGACTTTCTCTGTCTTTCTCGGTGTCTCTCTGTCACTCTCTGTCACCCTCTATCTCTCGCTGTTTCTCTCTATTTCTCTCTGTCTCTCTCTCTCTCTCTCTTTCTGTCCCTCTCTGTCTCTCCTTGCCTCTCTCTGTCTCCCTCTGTCTCTCTCTGTCTCTCTCCGTCTCTCTCTGTCTCTCTCGGTCTCCCTCTGTCTCTCTCTCCCTCTCTCCATCTCTCTCTGTCTCTCTCTCTCTCTGTCTGTCTCCGTCTCTGTCTATCTCTCGCTGTTTCTCTCTACTTCTCTCTGTCTCTCTCTCTCTCTTTCTGTCCCTCTCTGTCTCTCTCTATCTCTCGCTGTTTCTCTCCACTTGTCTCTGTCTCTCTCTGTCTCTCTCTGTCTCTTTCTGTCCCTCTCACTCTCTCCTTGCCACTCTCTGTCTCCCTCTGTCTCTCTCTGTCTCTCTCCGCCTCTCTCCGTCTCTCGCTGCCTCTCTCTGTCTCTCTCCGTCCCTCTCTGTCTGTCTTGATCATTAGCTTTCTGCCGCTCTCCGTTCTCTCTGTCTCCCTCTGTCTCTCTCTGTCTCTCTCTGTCTCTCTCAGCCTCTCTCCGTCTCTCTCTGTCTCTCTCTGTCTCTCCCTGCCTCTCTCTGTCTCTCTTTCTCTCTCTCTTTCTCTCTCTCTGCCTCGTTCTGTCTCTATCTGCCTCTCTCTGTCTCTCGCTACTTCTCTCTGTCCCTCTCTGTCTCTCTTTGTCTCTCTCCGTCTCTCTCTGTCTCTCTCCGTCTCTCTCTGTCTGTCTTGAGCATTAGCTTTCTGCCGCTCTCCGTTCTCTCTGGCTCTCTTTGTTTCTCTATCACTTTCTTCCTCTCTCCGTTTCTCTCTGTCTCGTTCTGTCTCTCTCTCCACCTCTCTCTGCCTCTCTCTGGCTCTCTCCGTCTCTCTCTGTCTCTCTCCGTCTCTGTCTCTTTCTGTCTCTCTCCGTCTCTGTCCCTCTCTGTCTCTCCTTGCCTCTCTCTGTCTCTCTCTGTCTGTCCCTGCCTCTCTCTAACTCTCTGTCTCTCTCTGTCTCTCTCTGTCTCTATCTGTCTCTCTCTGTCTCCCTCTGTCTCTCTCTGTCTCTCTCTGTCTCTCTCTGTTTCTCCCGGTCTGTCTCTACCCTCCTGTCTCTCTCTCCCTCTCTCCGTCTCTCTCTATCTGTCTCTCTCTCTATCTGTCTCTCTCTGTCTCTTTCTGTCTATCTCAGTCTCTCTCTGTCCCTCTCTGACTTTCTCTGTCTTTCTCGGTGTCTCTCTGTCACTCTCTGTCTCTCCCTATCTCTCGCTGTTTCTCTCTACTTGTCTCTGTCTCTCTCTGTCTCTTTCTGTCCCTCTCTGTCTCTCTCCGTCTCTCTCTGTCTCTCTCTCTCTCTCTGTCTTTCTCCGTCTCTCTCTGTCTGTCTTGATCATTAGCTTTCTGCCGCTCTCCGTCTCTCTCTATCTGCTTCTCTCTGTCCCTCTATCTGTCTCTCTCTATCTCTCGCTGTTTCTCTCCACTTCTCTCTGTCTCTCTCTCTCTCTTTCTGTCCCTCTCTGTCTCTCCTTGCCTCTCTCTGTCTCTCTCTGTCTCTCTCTGTTTCTCCCCGCCTCTCTCTGTCACTCCCTGCCTCTCTCTCTCTCTTTCTCTCTCTCTTTCTCTCTCTCTTTCTTTCTCTGCCTCTTTCTGCCTCTATCTGCCTCTATCTGCCTCTCTCTGTCTCTCTCTGTCTCTCTCCGCCTCTCTCCGTCTCTCTCTGTCTCTCTCTGTCTCTCTCCGTCTCTCTCTGTCTGTCTTGATCATTAGCTTTCTGCCGCTCTCCGTTCTCTCTGGCTCTCTTTGTTTCTCTGTCTCTCTCTGTCACTCTCTGTCTCTCTCTCTCTGTCTCTGTCTCTCTCTGTCTCTCTCCGCCTCTCTCTGTCTCTCTCCGTCTCTCTCTGTCTGTCTTGATCATTAGCTTTCTGCCGCTCTCCGTTCTCTCTGGCTCTCTTTGTTTCTCTATTACTTTCTTCCTCTCTCCGTTTCTCTCTGTCTCATTCTGTCTCTCTCTCCACCTCTCTCTGCCTCTCTCTGGCCTTCTCTGACTTTCTCTGTCTTTCTCGGTGTCTCTCTGTCACTCTCTGTCACCCTCTATCTCTCGCTGTTTCTCTCTATTTCTCTCTGTCTCTCTCTCTCTCTCTTTCTGTCCCTCTCTGTCTCTCCTTGCCTCTCTCTGTCTCCCTCTGTCTCTCTCTGTCTCTCTCCGTCTCTCTCTGTCTCTCTCGGTCTCCCTCTGTCTCTCTCTCCCTCTCTCCATCTCTCTCTGTCTCTCTCTCTCTCTGTCTGTCTCCGTCTCTGTCTATCTCTCGCTGTTTCTCTCTACTTCTCTCTGTCTCTCTCTCTCTCTTTCTGTCCCTCTCTGTCTCTCTCTATCTCTCGCTGTTTCTCTCCACTTGTCTCTGTCTCTCTCTGTCTCTTTCTGTCCCTCTCACTCTCTCCTTGCCACTCTCTGTCTCCCTCTGTCTCTCTCTGTCTCTCTCCGCCTCTCTCCGTCTCTCGCTGCCTCTCTCCGTCTCTCTCCGTCCCTCTCTGTCTGTCTTGATCATTAGCTTTCTGCCGCTCTCCGTTCTCTCTGTCTCCCTCTGTCTCTCTCTGTCTCTCTCTGTCTCTCTCAGCCTCTCTCCGTCTCTCTCTGTCTCTCTCTGTCTCTCCCTGCCTCTCTCTGTCTCTCTTTCTCTCTCTCTTTCTCTCTCTCTGCCTCGTTCTGTCTCTATCTGCCTCTCTCTGTCTCTCGCTACTTCTCTCTGTCCCCCTCTGTCTCTCTCTGTCTCTCTCCGTCTCTCTCTGTCTCTCTCCGTCTCTCTCTGTCTGTCTTGAGCATTAGCTTTCTGCCGCTCTCCGTTCTCTCTGGCTCTCTTTGTTTCTCTATCACTTTCTTCCTCTCTCCGTTTCTCTCTGTCTCGTTCTGTCTCTCTCTCCACCTCTCTCTGCCTCTCTCTGGCCTTCTCTGACTTTCTCTGTCTTTCTCGGTGTCTCTCTGTCACTCTCTGTCTCCCTCTAACTCTCGCTGTTTCTCTCTATTTCTCTCTCTCTCTTTCTGTCCCTCTCTGTCTCTCCTTGCCTCTCTCTATCTCCCTCTGTCTCTCTCTGTCTCTCTCCGCCTCTCTCCGTCTCTCTCTGTCTCTCTCTGGCTCTCTCCGTCTCTCTCTGTCTCTCTCCGTCTCTGTCTCTTTCTGTCTCTCTCCGTCTCTGTCCCTCTCTGTCTCTCCTTGCCTCTCTCTGTCTCTCTCTGTCTGTCCCTGCCTCTCTCTAACTCTCTGTCTCTCTCTGTCTCTCTCTGTCTCTATCTGTCTCTCTCTGTCTCCCTCTGTCTCTCTCTGTCTCTCTCTGTCTCTCTCTCCCTCTCGCCGTCACTCTCTATCTGCCTCTCTCTGTCCCTCTCTGTCTCTCTCTATCTCTCCCTGTTTCTCTCTACTTCTCTCTGTCTCTCTCTGTTTCTCCCGGTCTCTGTCTCTACCCTCCTGTCTCTCTCTCCCTCTCTCCGTCTCTCTCTATCTGTCTCTCTCTCTATCTGTCTCTCTCTGTCTCTTTCTGTCTATCTCAGTCTCTCTCTGTCCCTCTCTGACTTTCTCTGTCTTTCTCGGTGTCTCTCTGTCACTCTCTGTCTCTCCCTATCTCTCGCTGTTTCTCTCTACTTGTCTCTGTCTCTCTCTGTCTCTTTCTGTCCCTCTCTGTCTCTCTCCGTCTCTCTCTGTCTCTCTCTCTCTCTCTCTGTCTTTCTCCGTCTCTCTCTGTCTGTCTTGATCATTAGCTTTCTGCCGCTCTCCGTCTCTCTCTATCTGCTTCTCTCTGTCCCTCTATCTGTCTCTCTCTATCTCTCGCTGTTTCTCTCCACTTCTCTCTGTCTCTCTCTCTCTCTTTCTGTCCCTCTCTGTCTCTCCTTGCCTCTCTCTGTCTCTCTCTGTCTCTCTCTGTTTCTCCCCGCCTCTCTCTGTCACTCCCTGCCTCTCTCTCTCTCTTTCTCTCTCTCTTTCTCTCTCTCTTTCTTTCTCTGCCTCTTTCTGCCTCTATCTGCCTCTATCTGCCTCTCTCTGTCTCTCTCTGTCTCTCTCCGCCTCTCTCCGTCTCTCTCTGTCTCTCTCTGTCTCTCTCCGTCTCTCTCTGTCTGTCTTGATCATTAGCTTTCTGCCGCTCTCCGTTCTCTCCGGCTCTCTTTGTTTCTCTGTCTCTCTCTGTCACTCTCTGTCTCTCTCTCTCTGTCTCTGTCTCTCTCTGTCTCTCTCCGCCTCTCTCTGTCTCTCTCCGTCTCTCTCTGTCTGTCTTGATCATTAGCTTTCTGCCGCTCTCCGTTCTCTCTGGCTCTCTTTGTTTCTCTATCACTTTCTTCCTCTCTCCGTTTCTCTCTGTCTCATTCTGTCTCTCTCTCCACCTCTCTCTGCCTCTCTCTGGCCTTCTCTGACTTTCTCTGTCTTTCTCGGTGTCTCTCTGTCACTCTCTGTCACCCTCTATCTCTCGCTGTTTCTCTCTATTTCTCTCTGTCTCTCTCTCTCTCTCTCTCTCTTTCTGTCCCTCTCTGTCTCTCTCTGTCTCTCTCCGTCTCTCTCTGTCTCTCTCGGTCTCCCTCTGTCTCTCTCTCTCTCTGTCTGTCTCCGTCTCTGTCTATCTCTCGCTGTTTCTCTCTACTTCTCTCTGTCTCTCTCTCTCTCTCTTTCTGTCCCTCTCTATCTCTCGCTGTTTCTCTCCACTTGTCTCTGTCTCTCTCTGTCTCTCTCTGTCTCTTTCTGTCCCTCTCACTCTCTCCTTGCCACTCTCTGTCTCCCTCTGTCTCTCTCTGTCTCTCTCCGCCTCTCTCCGTCTCTCGCTGCCTCTCTCTGTCTCTCTCCGTCCCTCTCTGTCTGTCTTGATCATTAGCTTTCTGCCGCTCTCCGTTCTCTCTGTCTCCCTCTGTCTCTCTCTGTCTCTCTCTGTC
>NW_026973898.1:855000-860000 GCF_034640455.1 Diachasmimorpha longicaudata
TCTGTCTCTCTCCGTCTCTGTCTCTTTCTGTCCCTCTCTGTCTCTCCTTGCCTCTCCCTGTCCCTCTCTGACTTTCTCTGTCTTTCTCGGTGTCTCTCTGTCACTCTCTGTCTCTCTCCATCTCTCGCTGTTTCTCTCTACTTCTCTCTGTCTCTCTCTCTCTCTCTCTCTCTTTCTGTCGCTCTCTGTCTCTCCTTGCCTCTCTCTGTCTCCCTCTGTCTCTCTCTTTCTCTCTCCGCCTCTCTCCGTCTCTCTCTGTCTCTCTCTGTCTCTCTCTGTGCCTCTCTGGCTCTTTTATTTCTCTATCGATTTCTTCCTCTCTCCGTTTCTCTCTGTCTCGTTCTGTCTCTCTCTCCACCTCTCTCTGGCCTTCTCTGACTTTCTCTGTCTTTCTCGGTGTCTCTCTGTCACTCTCTGTCTCCCTCTATCTCTCGCTGTTTCTCTCCATTTCTCTCTAACTCTCTCTGTCTCTTTCTGTTCCTCTCTGTCTCTCCTTGCCTCTCTCTGTCTCCCTCTGTCTCTCTTTGTCTCTCACCGCCTCTCTCCGTCTCTCTCCTTCTCTCTCTGTCTCTCTCCGTCTCTCTCTGTCTGTCTTGATCATTAGCTTTCTGCCGCTCTCCGTCTCTCTCTATCTGCCTCTCTCTGTCCCTCTCTGTCTCTCTCTATCTCTCGCTGTTTCTCTCTACTTCTCTCTGTCTCTCTCTCTCTTTCTGTCCCTCTCAGTCTCTCCTTGCCTCTCTCTGTCTCTCTCTGTCTCTTTCTGTCTATCTCTGTCTCTCTCTGTCTCTCTCCGCCTCTCTCCGTCTCTCGCTGTCTCTCTCTCCCTCTCTCCGTCTCTCTCTATCTGCCCCTCTCTGTCCCTCTCTATCTCTCTCTATCTCTCGCTGTTTCTCTCTACTTTTCTCTGTCTTTCTCTGTCTCCTTGTGTCCCTCTCTATCTCTCCTTGCCGCTCTCTGTGTCTCTCTGTCTCTCTCTGCCTCTCTCTCCCTCTATCTGCCTCTCTCTGTCTCTCTCTACTTCTCTCTGTCTCTCTCTGTCTCTTTCTGTCCCTCTCTGCCTCTTTCTGTCCCTATCTGTCTCCCCTTGCCTCTCTCTGTCTCCCTCTGTCTCTCTCTGTCTCTCTCCGCCTCTCTCCGTCTCTCTCTGTCTCTCTCTGTCTCTCTCCGTCTCTCTCTGTCTGTCTTGATCATTAGCTTTCTGCCGCTCTCCGTTCTCTCTGGCTCTCTTTGTTTCTCTGTCTCTCTCTGTCACTCTCTGTCTCTCTCTCTCTGTCTCTGTCTCTCTCTGTCTCTCTCCGCCTCTCTCGGTCTCTCTCCGTCTCTCTCTCTGTCTGTCTCCTTCTCTCTCTATCTGCCTCTCTCTGTCCCTCTATGTCTCTTTCTGTCTCTGTCTCTTTCTGTCCCTCTCTGTCTCTCCTTGCCTCTCTCTGTCTGTCTCTGTCTCTCTCTGTCTCTCTCCGCCTCTCTCGGTCTCTCTCCGTCTCTCTCTCTGTCTCTCTCAGCCTCTCTCTGTCTCTCTCTGCCTCTCTCTGTCTCTCTTTGTCTCTCACTGCCTCACTCGGCCTCTCTCTGTCCCTCTCTGTCTGTCTCTGTCTCTCTCCATCTCACTCTGTCTCTCTTAGTCTCTCTTAGTCTCTCTCTGCCTCTCTCTGCCTCTCTCTGTCCCTCACTGTCTGTCACTGTCTCTCTCGGTCTCTCTATCTCACTCTGTCTCTCTCTGCCTCTCTCTGTCTCTCTCTGTCTCTCCCGGTCTCTGTCTCTGTCTCCCTGTCTCTCTCTACCTCTCTCTGTCTCTATCTGCCTCTCTCTGTCCCTCTCTGTCTCTTTCTGTCTCTCTCCTTCTCTGTCCCTTTCTGTCTCTCTCTGTCTCTCTCTGTCTCTCTCCGCCTCTCTCCGTCTCTCTCTGTCTCTCTCTGTCTCTCTCTGTCTCTCTCTGCCTCTCTCTGCCTCTCTCTGTCTCTCTCTGTGCCTCTCTGGCTCTTTTATTTCTCTATCGATTTCTTCCTCTCTCCGTTTCTCTCTGTCTCGTTCTGTCTCTCTCTCCACCTCTCTCTGGCCTTCTCTGACTTTCTCTGTTTTTCTCGGTGTCTCTCTGTCACTCTCTGTCTCCCTCTCTCTCTCGCTGTTTCTCTCCATTTCTCTCTAACTCTCTCTGTCTCTTTCTGTTCCTCTCTGTCTCTCCTTGCCTCTCTCTGTCTCCCTCTGTCTCTCTTTGTCTCTCTCCGCCTCTCTCCGTCTCTCTCCTTCTCTCTCTGTCTCTCTCCGTCTCTCTCTGTCTGTCTTGATCATTAGCTTTCTGCCGCTCTCCGTCTCTCTCTATCTGCCTCTCTCTGTCCCTCTCTGTCTCTCTCTATCTCTCGCTGTTTCTCTGTACTTCTCTCTGTCTCTCTCTCTCTCTTTCTGTCCCTCTCTGTCTCTCGTTGCCTCTCTCTGTCTCCCTCTGTCTCTCTCTGTATTCCGCCTCTCTCCGTCTCTCTCTGTCTCTCTCTCCCTCTCTCCGTCTCTCTCTATCTGCCCCTCTCTGTCCCTCTCTATCTCTCTCTATCTCTCGCTGTTTCTCTCTACTTTTCTCTGTCTCTCTCCGTCTCTCTCTATCTGCCTCTCTCTGTCCCTCTCTGTCTCTCTCTATCTCTTGCTGTTTCTCTCTACTTCTCTCTGTCTCTCTCTCTCTTTCTGCCCCTCTCACTCTCTCCTTGCCTCTCTCTGTCTCTCTCTGTCTCTTTCTGTCTATCTCTGTCTCTCTCTGTCTCTCTCCGCCTCTCTCCGTCTCTCGCTGTCTCTCTCTCCCTCTCTCCGTCTCTCTCTATCTGCCCCTCTCTGTCCCTCTCTATCTCTCTCTATCTCTCGCTGTTTCTCTCTACTTTTCTCTGTCTTTCTCTGTCTCCTTGTGTCCCTCTCTATCTCTCCTTGCCTCTCTCTGTGTCTCTCTGTCTCTCTCTGCCTCTCTCTCCCTCTATCTGCCTCTCTCTGTCTCTCTCTACTTCTCTCTGTCTCTCTCTGTCTCTTTCTGTCCCTCTCTGCCTCTTTCTGTCCCTCTCTGTCTCCCCTTGTCTCTCTCTGTCTTTCTCCGTCTCTCTCTGTCTGTCTTGATCATTAGCTTTCTGCCGCTCTCCGTCTCTCTCTATCTGCTTCTCTCTGTCCCTCTATCTGTCTCTCTCTATCTCTCGCTGTTTCTCTCCACTTCTCTCTGTCTCTCTCTCTCTCTTTCTGTCCCTCTCTGTCTCTCCTTGCCTCTCTCTGTCTCTCTCTGTCTCTCTCTGTTTCTCCCCGCCTCTCTCTGTCTCTCTCTGCCTCTCTCTCTCTCTTTCTCTCTCTCTTTCTCTCTCTCTGTCTCTCTCCGCCTCTCTCCGTCTCTCTCTGTCTCTCTCTGTCTCTCTCCGTCTCTCTCTGTCTGTCTTGATCATTAGCTTTCTGCCGCTCTCCGTTCTCTCTGGCTCTCTTTGTTTCTCTGTCTCTCTCTGTCACTCTCTGTCTCTCTCTCTCTGTCTCTGTCTCTCTCTGTCTCTCTCCGCCTCTCTCTGTCTCTCTCCGTCTCTCTCTGTCCCTCTCTGTCTCACTCTATCTCTCGCTGTTTCTCTCTACTTCTCTCTGTCTCTCTCTCTCTCTCTTTCTGTCCCTCTCTGTCTCTCCTTGCCTCTCTGTCTCCCTCTGTCTCTCTCTGTCTCTCTCTGTCTCTCTCCGCCTCTCTCCGTCTCTCTCTGTCTCTCTCTGTCTCTCTCTGTCTCTCCCGGTCTCTGTCTCTGTCTCCCTGTCTCTCTCTACCTCTCTCTGTCGCTATCTGCCTCTCTCTGTCCCTCTCTGTCTCTTTCTGTCTCTCTCCGTCTCTGTCTCTTTCTGTCCCTCTCTGTCTCTCCTTGCCTCTCCCTGTCCCTCTCTGACTTTCTCTGTCTTTCTCGGTGTCTCTCTGTCACTCTCTGTCTCTCTCCATCTCTCGCTGTTTCTCTCTACTTCTCTCTGTCTCTCTCTCTCTCTTTCTGTCGCTCTCTGTCTCTCCTTGCCTCTCTCTGTCTCCCTCTGTCTCTCTCTTTCTCTCTCCGCCTCTCTCCGTCTCTCTCTGTCTCTCTCTGTCTCTCTCTGTGCCTCTCTGGCTCTTTTATTTCTCTATCGATTTCTTCCTCTCTCCGTTTCTCTCTGTCTCGTTCTGTCTCTCTCTCCACCTCTCTCTGGCCTTCTCTGACTTTCTCTGTCTTTCTCGGTGTCTCTCTGTCACTCTCTGTCTCCCTCTATCTCTCGCTGTTTCTCTCCATTTCTCTCTAACTCTCTCTGTCTCTTTCTGTTCCTCTCTGTCTCTCCTTGCCTCTCTCTGTCTCCCTCTGTCTCTCTTTGTCTCTCACCGCCTCTCTCCGTCTCTCTCCTTCTCTCTCTGTCTCTCTCCGTCTCTCTCTGTCTGTCTTGATCATTAGCTTTCTGCCGCTCTCCGTCTCTCTCTATCTGCCTCTCTCTGTCCCTCTCTGTCTCTCTCTATCTCTCGCTGTTTCTCTCTACTTCTCTCTGTCTCTCTCTCTCTTTCTGTCCCTCTCACTCTCTCCTTGCCTCTCTCTGTCTCTCTCTGTCTCTTTCTGTCTATCTCTGTCTCTCTCTGTCTCTCTCCGCCTCTCTCCGTCTCTCGCTGTCTCTCTCTCCCTCTCTCCGTCTCTCTCTATCTGCCCCTCTCTGTCCCTCTCTATCTCTCTCTATCTCTCGGTGTTTCTCTCTACTTTTCTCTGTCTTTCTCTGTCTCCTTGTGTCCCTCTCTATCTCTCCTTGCCGCTCTCTGTGTCTCTCTGTCTCTCTCTGCCTCTCTCTCCCTCTATCTGCCTCTCTCTGTCTCTCTCTACTTCTCTCTGTCTCTCTCTGTCTCTTTCTGTCCCTCTCTGCCTCTTTCTGTCCCTCTCTGTCTCCCCTTGTCTCTCTACGTCTCCCTCTGTCTCTCTCTGTCTCTCTCCGCCTCTCTCCGTCTCTCTCTGTCTCTCTCTGTCTTTCTCCGTCTCTCTCTGTCTGTCTTGATCATTAGCTTTCTG
>NW_026973898.1:865000-870000 GCF_034640455.1 Diachasmimorpha longicaudata
TCTCTCTATCTCTCGCTGTTTCTCTCTACTTTTCTCTGTCTTTCTCTGTCTCCTTGTGTCCCTCTCTATCTCTCCTTGCCGCTCTCTGTGTCTCTCTGTCTCTCTCTGCCTCTCTCTCCCTCTATCTGCCTCTCTCTGTCTCCCTCTACTTCTCTCTGTCTCTCTCTGTCTCTTTCTGTCCCTCTCTGCCTCTTTCTGTCCCTCTCTGTCTCCCCTTGTCTCTCTCTGTCTCCCTCTGACTCTCTCTGTCTCTCTCCGCCTCTCTCCGTCTCTCTCTGTCTCTCTCTGTCTTTCTCCGTCTCTCTCTGTCTGTCTTGATCATTAGCTTTCTGCCGCTCTCCGTCTCTCTCTATCTGCCTCTCTCTGTCCCTCTCTGTCTCTCTCTATCTCTCGCTGTTTCTCTCTACTTCTCTCTGTCTCTCTCTCTCTTTCTGTCCCTCTCACTCTCTCCTTGCCTCTCTCTGTCTCTCTCTGTCTCTTTCTGTCTATCTCTGTCTCTCTCTGTCCCTCTCTGACTTTCTCTGTCTTTCTCGGTGTCTCTCTGTCACTCTCTGTCTCTCTCTATCTCTCGCTGTTTCTCTCTACTTTTCTCTGTCTTTCTCTGTCTCCTTGTGTCCCTCTCTATCTCTCCTTGCCTCTCTCTGTGTCTCTCTGTCTCTCTCTGCCTCTCTCTCCCTCTATCTGCCTCTCTCTGTCTCTCTCTACTTCTCTCTGTCTCTCTCTGTCTCTTTCTGTCCCTCTCTGCTTCTTTCTGTCCCTCTCTGTCTCTCCTTGCCTCTCTCTGTCTCCCTCTGTCTCTCTCTGTCTCTCTCCGCCTCTCTCCGTCTCTCTCTGTCTCTCTCTGTCTCTCTCCGTCTCTCTCTGTCTGTCTTGATCATTAGCTTTCTGCCGCTCTCCGTTCTCTCTGGCTCTCTTTGTTTCTCTGTCTCTCTCTGTCACTCTCTGTCTCTCTCCGCCTCTCTCGGTCTCTCTCCGTCTCTCTCTCTGTCTCTCTCAGCCTCTCTCTGTCTCTCTCTGCCTCTCTCTGTCTCTCTTTGTCTCTCACTGCCTCACTCTGCCTCTCTCTGTCCCTCTCTGTCTGTCTCTGTCTCTATCCATCTCACTCTGTCTCTCTTAGTCTCTCTTAGTCTCTCTCTGCCTCTCTCTGCCTCTCTCTGTCCCTCACTGTCTGTCACTGTCTCTCTCGGTCTCTCTATCTCACTCTGTCTCTCTCTGCCTCTCTCTGTCTCTCTCTGTCTCTCCCGGTCTCTGTCTCTGTCTCCCTGTCTCTCTCTACCTCTCTCTGTCTCTATCTGCCTCTCTCTGTCCCTCTCTGTCTCTTTCTGTCTCTCTCCTTCTCTGTCCCTTTCTGTCTCTCTCTGTCTCTCTCTGTCTCCCTCTGTCTCTCTCTGTCTCTCTCCGCCTCTCTCCGTCTCTCTCTGTCTCTTTCTGTCTCTCTCTGTCTCTCTCTGCGTCTCTCTGCCTCTCTCTGTCTCTCTCTGTGCCTCTCTGGCTCTTTTATTTCTCTATCGATTTCTTCCTCTCTCCGTTTCTCTCTGTCTCGTTCTGTCTCTCTCTCCACCTCTCTCTGGCCTTCTCTGACTTTCTCTGTCTTTCTCGGTGTCTCTCTGTCACTCTCTGTCTCCCTCTATCTCTCGCTGTTTCTCTCTATTTCTCTCTGTCTCTCTCTCTCTCTCTTTCTGTCCCTCTCTGTCTCTCCTTGCCTCTCTCTGTCTCCCTCTGTCTCTCTCTGTCTCTCTCCGTCTCTCTCTATCTCTCTCGGTCTCCCTCTGTCTCTCTCTCCCTCTCTCCGTCTCTCTCTATCTGCCTCTCTCTGTCCCTCTCTGTCTCTCTCTATCTCTCGCTGTTTCTCTCTACTTCTCTCTGTCTCGCTCTATCTCTTTCTGTCCTTCTCTGTCTCTCCTTGCCTATCTCTGTCTCTGTCTGTCTCTCTCTGTCTCTCTCTGTCTCTCTCCGCCTCTCTCCGTCTCTCTCTGTCTCTCTCTGTCTCTCTCCATCTCTCTCTGTCTCTCTCTCTCTCTGTCTGTCTCCGTCTCTGTCTATCTCTCGCGGTTTCTCGCTACTTCTCTCTGTCTCTCTCTGTCTCTCTCTGTCTCTCTCCATCTCTCTCTGTCTCTCTCTGTCTCTTTCTGTCCCTCTCACTCTCTCCTTGCCACTCTCTGTCTCCCTCTGCCTCTCTCTGTCTCTCTCCGCCTCTCTCCGTCTCTCGCTGCCTCTCTCTGTCTCTCTCCGTCCCTCTCTGTCTGTCTTGATCATTAGCTTTCTGCCGCTCTCCGTTCTCTCTGTCTCCCTCTGTCTCTCTCTGTCTCTCTCTGTCTCTCTCAGCCTCTCTCCGTCTCTCTCTGTCTCTCTCTGTCTCTCCCTGCCTCTCTCTGTCTCTCTTTCTCTCTCTCTTTCTCTCTCTCTGCCTCGTTCTGTCTCTATCTGCCTCTCTCTGTCTCTCGCTACTTCTCTCTGTCCCTCTCTGTCTCTCTCTGTCTCTCTCCGTCTCTCTCTGTCTCTCTCCGTCTCTCTCTGTCTGTCTTGATCATTAGCTTTCTGCCGCTCTCCGTTCTCTCTGGCTCTCTTTGTTTCTCTATCACTTTCTTCCTCTCTCCGTCTCTCTCTGTCTCTCTCTGGCTCTCTCCGTCTCTCTCTGTCTCTCTCCGTCTCTGTCTCTTTCTGTCTCTCTCCGTCTCTGTCCCTCTCTGTCTCTCCTTGCCTCTCTCTGTCTCTCTCTGTCTGTCCCTGCCTCTCTCTAACTCTCTGTCTCTCTCTGTCTCTCTCTGTCTCTATCTGTCTCTCTCTGTCTCCCTCTGTCTCTCTCTGTCTCTCTCTGTCTCTCTCTCCCTCTCGCCGTCTCTCTCTATCTGCCTCTCTCTGTCCCTCTCTGTCTCTCTCTATCTCTCCCTGTTTCTCTCTACTTCTCTCTATCTCTCGCTGTTTCTCTGTACTTCTCTCTGTCTCTCTCTCTCTCTTTCTGTCCCTCTCTGTCTCTCCTTGCCTCTCTCTGTCTCTCTCTGTCTCTCTCTGTCTCTCCCTGCCTCTCTCTCTCTCTTTCTCTCTCTCTTTCTCTCTCTTTTTCTCTCTCTCTGCCTCTTTCTGCCTCTATCTGCCTCTATCTGCCACCCTCTGTCTCTCTCCGTCTCCCTCTGTCTCTCTCTGTCTCTCTCCGCCTCTCTCCGTCTCTCTCTGTCTCTCTCTGTCTTTCTCCGTCTCTCTCTGTCTGTCTTGATCATTAGCTTTCTGCCGCTCTCCGTCTCTCTCTATCTGCTTCTCTCTGTCCCTCTATCTGTCTCTCTCTATCTCTCGCTGTTTCTCTCCACTTCTCTCTGTCTCTCTCTCTCTCTTTCTGTCCCTCTCTGTCTCTCCTTGCCTCTCTCTGTCTCTCTCTGTCTCTCTCTGTTTCTCCCCGCCTCTCTCTGTCTCTCTCTGCCTCTCTCTCTCTCTTTCTCTCTCTCTTTCTCTCTCTCTTTCTCTCTCTCTTTCTCTCTCTCTTTCTCTCTCTCTGTCTCTCTCCGCCTCTCTCCGTCTCTCTCTGTCTCTCTCTGTCTCTCTCCGTCTCTCTCTGTCTGTCTTGATCATTAGCTTTCTGCCGGTCTCCGTTCTCTCTGGCTCTCTTTGTTTCTCTGTCTCTCTCTGTCACTCTCTGTCTCTCTCTCTCTGTCTCTGTCTCTCTCTGTCTCTCTCCGCCTCTCTCTGTCTCTCTCCGTCTCTCTCTGTCTGTCTTGATCATTAGCTTTCTGCCGCTCTCCGTTCTCTCTGGCTCTCTTTGTTTCTCTATCACTTTCTTCCGCTCTCCGTTTCTCTCTGTCTCATTCTGTCTCTCTCTCCACCTCTCTCTGCCTCTCTCTGGCCTTCTCTGACTTTCTCTGTCTTTCTCGGTGTCTCTCTGTCACTCTCTGTCACCCTCTATCTCTCGCTGTTTCTCTCTATTTCTCTCTGTCTCTCTCTCTCTCTCTTTCTGTCCCTCTCTGTCTCTCCTTGCCTCTCTCTGTCTCCCTCTGTCTCTCTCTGTCTCTCTCCGTCTCTCTCTATCTCTCTCGGTCTCCCTCTGTCTCTCTCTCCCTCTCTCCGTCTCTCTCTATCTGCCTCTCTCTGTCCCTCTCTGTCTCTCTCTATCTCTCGCTGTTTCTCTCTACTTCTCTCTGTCTCGCTCTATCTCTTTCTGTCCTTCTCTGTCTCTCCTTGCCTCTCTCTGTCTCTGTCTGTCTCTCTCTGTCTCTCTCTGTCTCTCTCCGCCTCTCTCCGTCTCTCTCTGTCTCTCTCTGTCTCTCTCCGCCTCTCTCCGTCTCTCTCTGTCTCTCTCTGTCTCTCTCTGTCTCTCCCGGTCTCTGTCTCTGTCTCCCTGTCTCTCTCTACCTCTCTCTGTCGCTATCTGCCTCTCTCTGTCCCTCTCTGTCTCTTTCTGTCTCTCTCCGTCTCTGTCTCTTTCTGTCCCTCTCTGTCTCTCCTTGCCTCTCCCTGTCCCTCTCTGACTTTCTCTGTCTTTCTCGGTGTCTCTCTGTCACTCTCTGTCTCTCTCCATCTCTCGCTGTTTCTCTCTACTTCTCTCTGTCTCTCTCTCTCTCTCTCTCTTTCTGTCGCTCTCTGTCTCTCCTTGCCTCTCTCTGTCTCCCTCTGTCTCTCTCCGTCTCTCTCTGTCTCTCTCTGTCTCTCTCTGTGCCTCTCTGGCTCTTTTATTTCTCTATCGATTTCTTCCTCTCTCCGTTTCTCTCTGTCTCGTTCTGTCTCTCTCTCCACCTCTCTCTGGCCTTCTCTGACTTTCTCTGTCTTTCTCGGTGTCTCTCTGTCACTCTCTGTCTCCCTCTATCTCTCGCTGTTTCTCTCCATTTCTCTCTAACTCTCTCTGTCTCTTTCTGTTCCTCTCTGTCTCTCCTTGCCTCTCTCTGTCTCCCTCTGTCTCTCTTTGTCTCTCACCGCCTCTCTCCCTCTCTCTCCTTCTCTCTCTGTCTCTCTCCGTCTCTCTCTGTCTGTCTTGATCATTAGCTTTCTGCCGCTCTCCGTCTCTCTCTATCTGC
>NW_026973898.1:875000-880000 GCF_034640455.1 Diachasmimorpha longicaudata
CTCTCTGTCTCTCTCTCTCTGTCTCTGTCTCTCTCTGTCTCTCTCCGCCTCTCTCTGTCTCTCTCCGTCTCTCTCTGTCTGTCTTGATCATTAGCTTTCTGCCGCTCTCCGTTCTCTCTGGCTCTCTTTGTTTCTCTATCACTTTCTTCCGCTCTCCGTTTCTCTCTGTCTCATTCTGTCTCTCTCTCCACCTCTCTCTGCCTCTCTCTGGCCTTCTCTGACTTTCTCTGTCTTTCTCGGTGTCTCTCTGTCACTCTCTGTCACCCTCTATCTCTCGCTGTTTCTCTCTATTTCTCTCTGTCTCTCTCTCTCTCTCTTTCTGTCCCTCTCTGTCTCTCCTTGCCTCTCTCTGTCTCCCTCTGTCTCTCTCTGTCTCTCTCCGTCTCTCTCTATCTCTCTCGGTCTCCCTCTGTCTCTCTCTCCCTCTCTCCGTCTCTCTCTATCTGCCTCTCTCTGTCCCTCTCTGTCTCTCTCTATCTCTCGCTGTTTCTCCCTACTTCTCTCTGTCTCGCTCTATCTCTTTCTGTCCTTCTCTGTCTCTCCTTGCCTATCTCTGTCTCTGTCTGTCTCTCTCTGTCTCTCTCTGTCTCTCTCCGCCTCTCTCCGTCTCTCTCTGTCTCTCTCTGTCTCTCTCCATCTCTCTCTGTCTCTCTCTCTCTCTGTCTGTCTCCGTCTCTGTCTATCTCTCGCGGTTTCTCGCTACTTCTCTCTGTCTCTCTCTGTCTCTCTCTGTCTCTCTCCATCTCTCTCTGTCTCTCTCTGTCTCTTTCTGTCCCTCTCACTCTCTCCTTGCCACTCTCTGTCTCCCTCTGTCTCTCTCTGTCTCTCTCCGCCTCTCTCCGTCTCTCGCTGCCTCTCTCTGTCTCTCTCCGTCCCTCTCTGTCTGTCTTGATCATTAGCTTTCTGCCGCTCTCCGTTCTCTCTGTCTCCCTCTGTCTCTCTCTGTCTCTCTCTGTCTCTCTCCGTCTCTCTCCGTCTCTCTCTGGCTCTCTCCGTCTCTCTCTGTCTCTCTCCGTCTCTGTCTCTTTCTGTCTCTCTCCGTCTCTGTCCCTCTCTGTCTCTCCTTGCCTCTCTCTGTCTCTCTCTGTCTGTCCCTGCCTCTCTCTAACTCTCTGTCTCTCTCTGTCTCTCTCTGTCTCTATCTGTCTCTCTCTGTCTCCCTCTGTCTCTCTCTGTCTCTCTCTGTCTCTCTCTCCCTCTCGCCGTCTCTCTCTATCTGCCTCTCTCTGTCCCTCTCTGTCTCTCTCTATCTCTTGCTGTTTCTCTCTACTTCTCTCTGTCTCTCTCTCTCTTTCTGCCCCTCTCACTCTCTCCTTGCCTCTCTCTGTCTCTCTCTGTCTCTTTCTGTCTATCTCTGTCTCTCTCTGTCTCTCTCCGCCTCTCTCCGTCTCTCGCTGTCTCTCTCCGTCTCTCTCTGTCTGTCTTGATCATTAGCTTTCTGCCGCTCTCCGTTCTCTCTGGCTCTCTTTGTTTCTCTGTCTCTCTCTGTCACTCTCTGTCTCTCTCTCTCTGTCTCTGTCTCTCTCTGTCTCTCTCCGCCTCTCTCTGTCTCTCTCCGTCTCTCTCTGTCCCTCTCTGTCTCACTCTATCTCTCGCTGTTTCTCTCTACTTCTCTCTGTCTCTCTCTCTCTCTCTTTCTGTCCCTCTCTGTCTCTCCTTGCCTCTCTGTCTCCCTCTGTCTCTCTCTGTCTCTCTCTGTCTCTCTCCGCCTCTCTCCGTCTCTCTCTGTCTCTCTCTGTCTCTCTCTGTCTCTCCCGGTCTCTGTCTCTGTCTCCCTGTCTCTCTCTACCTCTCTCTGTCGCTATCTGCCTCTCTCTGTCCCTCTCTGTCTCTTTCTGTCTCTCTCCGTCTCTGTCTCTTTCTGTCCCTCTCTGTCTCTCCTTGCCTCTCCCTGTCCCTCTCTGACTTTCTCTGTCTTTCTCGGTGTCTCTCTGTCACTCTCTGTCTCTCTCCATCTCTCGCTGTTTCTCTCTACTTCTCTCTGTCTCTCTCTCTCTCTTTCTGTCGCTCTCTGTCTCTCCTTGCCTCTCTCTGTCTCCCTCTGTCTCTCTCTTTCTCTCTCCGCCTCTCTCCGTCTCTCTCTGTCTCTCTCTGTCTCTCTCTGTGCCTCTCTGGCTCTTTTATTTCTCTATCGATTTCTTCCTCTCTCCGTTTCTCTCTGTCTCGTTCTGTCTCTCTCTCCACCTCTCTCTGGCCTTCTCTGACTTTCTCTGTCTTTCTCGGTGTCTCTCTGTCACTCTCTGTCTCCCTCTATCTCTCGCTGTTTCTCTCCATTTCTCTCTAACTCTCTCTGTCTCTTTCTGTTCCTCTCTGTCTCTCCTTGCCTCTCTCTGTCTCCCTCTGTCTCTCTTTGTCTCTCACCGCCTCTCTCCGTCTCTCTCCTTCTCTCTCTGTCTCTCTCCGTCTCTCTCTGTCTGTCTTGATCATTAGCTTTCTGCCGCTCTCCGTCTCTCTCTATCTGCCTCTCTCTGTCCCTCTCTGTCTCTCTCTATCTCTCGCTGTTTCTCTCTACTTCTCTCTGTCTCTCTCTCTCTTTCTGTCCCTCTCACTCTCTCCTTGCCTCTCTCTGTCTCTCTCTGTCTCTTTCTGTCTATCTCTGTCTCTCTCTGTCTCTCTCCGCCTCTCTCCGTCTCTCGCTGTCTCTCTCTCCCTCTCTCCGTCTCTCTCTATCTGCCCCTCTCTGTCCCTCTCTATCTCTCTCTATCTCTCGGTGTTTCTCTCTACTTTTCTCTGTCTTTCTCTGTCTCCTTGTGTCCCTCTCTATCTCTCCTTGCCGCTCTCTGTGTCTCTCTGTCTCTCTCTGCCTCTCTCTCCCTCTATCTGCCTCTCTCTGTCTCTCTCTACTTCTCTCTGTCTCTCTCTGTCTCTTTCTGTCCCTCTCTGCCTCTTTCTGTCCCTCTCTGTCTCCCCTTGTCTCTCTACGTCTCCCTCTGTCTCTCTCTGTCTCTCTCCGCCTCTCTCCGTCTCTCTCTGTCTCTCTCTGTCTTTCTCCGTCTCTCTCTGTCTGTCTTGATCATTAGCTTTCTGCCGCTCTCCGTCTCTCTCTATCTGCCTCTCTCTGTCCCTCTCTGTCTCTCTCTATCTCTCGCTGTTTCTCTCTACTTCTCTCTGTCTCTCTCTCTCTTTCTGTCCCTCTCACTCTCTCCTTGCCTCTCTCTGTCTCTCTCTGTCTCTTTCTGTCTATCTCTGTCTCTCTCTGTCCCTCTCTGACTTTCTCTGTCTTTCTCGGTGTCTCTCTGTCACTCTCTGTCTCTCTCTATCTCTCGCTGTTTCTCTCTACTTTTCTCTGTCTTTCTCTGTCTCCTTGTGTCCCTCTCTATCTCTCCTTGCCTCTCTCTGTGTCTCTCTGTCTCTCTCTGCCTCTCTCTCCCTCTATCTGCCTCTCTCTGTCTCTCTCTACTTCTCTCTGTCTCTCTCTGTCTCTTTCTGTCCCTCTCTGCTTCTTTCTGTCCCTCTCTGTCTCTCCTTGCCTCTCTCTGTCTCCCTCTGTCTCTCTCTGTCTCTCTCCGCCTCTCTCCGTCTCTCTCTGTCTCTCTCTGTCTCTCTCCGTCTCTCTCTGTCTGTCTTGATCATTAGCTTTCTGCCGCTCTCCGTTCTCTCTGGCTCTCTTTGTTTCTCTGTCTCTCTCTGTCACTCTCTGTCTCTCTCTCTCTGTCTCTGTCTCTCTCTGTCTCTCTCCGCCTCTCTCGGTCTCTCTCCGTCTCTCTCTCTCTGTCTGTCTCCTTCTCTCTCTATCTGCCTCTCTCTGTCCCTCTATGTCTCTTTCTGTCTCTGTCTCTTTCTGTCCCTCTCTGTCTCTCCTTGCCTCTCTCTGTCTGTCTCTGTCTCTCTCTGTCTCTCTCCGCCTCTCTCGGTCTCTCTCCGTCTCTCTCTCTGTCTCTCTCAGCCTCTCTCTGTCTCTCTCTGCCTCTCTCTGTCTCTCTTTGTCTCTCACTGCCTCACTCTGCCTCTCTCTGTCCCTCTCTGTCTGTCTCTGTCTCTATCCATCTCACTCTGTCTCTCTTAGTCTCTCTTAGTCTCTCTCTGCCTCTCTCTGCCTCTCTCTGTCCCTCACTGTCTGTCACTGTCTCTCTCGGTCTCTCTATCTCACTCTGTCTCTCTCTGCCTCTCTCTGTCTCTCTCTGTCTCTCCCGGTCTCTGTCTCTGTCTCCCTGTCTCTCTCTACCTCTCTCTGTCTCTATCTGCCTCTCTCTGTCCCTCTCTGTCTCTTTCTGTCTCTCTCCTTCTCTGTCCCTTTCTGTCTCTCTCTGTCTCTCTCTGTCTCCCTCTGTCTCTCTCTGTCTCTCTCCGCCTCTCTCCGTCTCTCTCTGTCTCTTTCTGTCTCTCTCTGTCTCTCTCTGCCTCTCTCTGCCTCTCTCTGTCTCTCTCTGTGCCTCTCTGGCTCTTTTATTTCTCTATCGATTTCTTCCTCTCTCCGTTTCTCTCTGTCTCGTTCTGTCTCTCTCTCCACCTCTCTCTGGCCTTCTCTGACTTTCTCTGTCTTTCTCGGTGTCTCTCTGTCACTCTCTGTCTCCCTCTATCTCTCGCTGTTTCTCTCTATTTCTCTCTGTCTCTCTCTCTCTCTCTTTCTGTCCCTCTCTGTCTCTCCTTGCCTCTCTCTGTCTCCCTCTGTCTCTCTCTGTCTCTCTCCGTCTCTCTCTATCTCTCTCGGTCTCCCTCTGTCTCTCTCTCCCTCTCTCCGTCTCTCTCTATCTGCCTCTCTCTGTCCCTCTCTGTCTCTCTCTATCTCTCGCTGTTTCTCTCTACTTCTCTCTGTCTCGCTCTATCTCTTTCTGTCCTTCTCTGTCTCTCCTTGCCTATCTCTGTCTCTGTCTGTCTCTCTCTGTCTCTCTCTGTCTCTCTCCGCCTCTCTCCGTCTCTCTCTGTCTCTCTCTGTCTCTCTCCATCTCTCTCTGTCTCTCTCTCTCTCTGTCTGTCTCCGTCTCTGTCTATCTCTCGCGGTTTCTCGCTACTTCTCTCTGTCTCTCTCTGTCTCTCTCTGTCTCTCTCCATCTCTCTCT
>NW_026973898.1:882500-885000 GCF_034640455.1 Diachasmimorpha longicaudata
CCGTCTCTCTCTGTCTCTCTCTGTCTCTCTCTGTGCCTCTCTGGCTCTTTTATTTCTCTATCGATTTCTTCCTCTCTCCGTTTCTCTCTGTCTCGTTCTGTCTCTCTCTCCACCTCTCTCTGGCCTTCTCTGACTTTCTCTGTCTTTCTCGGTGTCTCTCTGTCACTCTCTGTCTCCCTCTATCTCTCGCTGTTTCTCTCCATTTCTCTCTAACTCTCTCTGTCTCTTTCTGTTCCTCTCTGTCTCTCCTTGCCTCTCTCTGTCTCCCTCTGTCTCTCTTTGTCTCTCACCGCCTCTCTCCCTCTCTCTCCTTCTCTCTCTGTCTCTCTCCGTCTCTCTCTGTCTGTCTTGATCATTAGCTTTCTGCCGCTCTCCGTCTCTCTCTATCTGCCTCTCTCTGTCCCTCTCTGTCTCTCTCTATCTCTCGCTGTTTCTCTCTACTTCTCTCTGTCTCTCTCTCTCTTTCTGTCCCTCTCACTCTCTCCTTGCCTCTCTCTGTCTCTCTCTGTCTCTCCCTGCCTCTCTCTCTCTTTCTCTCTCTCTTTCTCTCTCTTTTTCTCTCTCTCTGCCTCTTTCTGCCTCTATCTGCCTCTATCTGCCACCCTCTGTCTCTCTCCGTCTCCCTCTGTCTCTCTCTGTCTCTCTCCGCCTCTCTCCGTCTCTCTCTGTCTCTCTCTGTCTTTCTCCGTCTCTCTCTGTCTGTCTTGATCATTAGCTTTCTGCCGCTCTCCGTCTCTCTCTATCTGCTTCTCTCTGTCCCTCTATCTGTCTCTCTCTATCTCTCGCTGTTTCTCTCCACTTCTCTCTGTCTCTCTCTCTCTCTTTCTGTCCCTCTCTGTCTCTCCTTGCCTCTCTCTGTCTCTCTCTGTCTCTCTCTCTCTCTTTCTCTCTCTCTTTCTCTCTCTCTTTCTCTCTCTCTTTCTCTCTCTCTGTCTCTCTCCGCCTCTCTCCGTCTCTCTCTGTCTCTCTCTGTCTCTCTCCGTCTCTCTCTGTCTGTCTTGATCATTAGCTTTCTGCCGGTCTCCGTTCTCTCTGGCTCTCTTTGTTTCTCTGTCTCTCTCTGTCACTCTCTGTCTCTCTCTCTCTGTCTCTGTCTCTCTCTGTCTCTCTCCGCCTCTCTCTGTCTCTCTCCGTCTCTCTCTGTCTGTCTTGATCATTAGCTTTCTGCCGCTCTCCGTTCTCTCTGGCTCTCTTTGTTTCTCTATCACTTTCTTCCGCTCTCCGTTTCTCTCTGTCTCATTCTGTCTCTCTCTCCACCTCTCTCTGCCTCTCTCTGGCCTTCTCTGACTTTCTCTGTCTTTCTCGGTGTCTCTCTGTCACTCTCTGTCACCCTCTATCTCTCGCTGTTTCTCTCTATTTCTCTCTGTCTCTCTCTCTCTCTCTTTCTGTCCCTCTCTGTCTCTCCTTGCCTCTCTCTGTCTCCCTCTGTCTCTCTCTGTCTCTCTCCGTCTCTCTCTATCTCTCTCGGTCTCCCTCTGTCTCTCTCTCCCTCTCTCCGTCTCTCTCTATCTGCCTCTCTCTGTCCCTCTCTGTCTCTCTCTATCTCTCGCTGTTTCTCCCTACTTCTCTCTGTCTCGCTCTATCTCTTTCTGTCCTTCTCTGTCTCTCCTTGCCTATCTCTGTCTCTGTCTGTCTCTCTCTGTCTCTCTCTGTCTCTCTCCGCCTCTCTCCGTCTCTCTCTGTCTCTCTCTGTCTCTCTCCATCTCTCTCTGTCTCTCTCTCTCTCTGTCTGTCTCCGTCTCTGTCTATCTCTCGCGGTTTCTCGCTACTTCTCTCTGTCTCTCTCTGTCTCTCTCTGTCTCTCTCCATCTCTCTCTGTCTCTCTCTGTCTCTTTCTGTCCCTCTCACTCTCTCCTTGCCACTCTCTGTCTCCCTCTGTCTCTCTCTGTCTCTCTCCGCCTCTCTCCGTCTCTCGCTGCCTCTCTCTGTCTCTCTCCGTCCCTCTCTGTCTGTCTTGATCATTAGCTTTCTGCCGCTCTCCGTTCTCTCTGTCTCCCTCTGTCTCTCTCTGTCTCTCTCTGTCTCTCTCCGTCTCTCTCCGTCTCTCTCTGTCTCTCTCTGTCTCTCCCTGCCTCTCTCTGTCTCTCTTTCTCTCTCTCTTTCTCTCTCTCTGCCTCGTTCTGTCTCTATCTGCCTCTCTCTGTCTCTCGCTACTTCTCTCTGTCCCTCTCTGTCTCTCTCTGTCTCTCTCCGTCTCTCTCTGTCTCTCTCCGTCTCTCTCTGTCTGTCTTGATCATTAGCTTTCTGCCGCTCTCCGTTCTCTCTGGCTCTCTTTGTTTCTCTATCACTTTCTTCCTCTCTCCGTCTCTCTCTGTCTCTCTCTGGCTCTCTCCGTCTCTCTCTGTCTCTCTCCGTCTCTGTCTCTTTCTGTCTCTCTCCGTCTCTGTCCCTCTCTGTCTCTCCTTGCCTCTCTCTGTCTCTCTCTGTCTGTCCCTGCCTCTCTCTAACTCTCTGTCTCTCTCTGTCTCTCTCTGTCTCTATCTGTCTCTCTCTGTCTCCC